>NC_143074.1:5000-257500 GCF_052426305.1 Pelodiscus sinensis | reverse complement strand
CTGCCTGTCTGTCTATCAGTCTGTCTGTCCGTCCGTCCGTCTGTCTGTCCCCTAAGTGTGGGCAGTGTCCGCTTGCCCTAACTGGGTTAAACCAGCAATAGCACTTTCTAGACTAACAAAACACGTCGCTGGTCTCATGAGCTTTCCTGGGCCCCGCCCGCTGCTTCAGGTGACCAGAGTGGGACTGTTTTGCAAAGCACGAAAAGGGAGGGACATGACACTGGGAATGGCCACTAGGGACAGCTGCAGCACAACGAGAGTAGCTAGCAGGACTGGCCACCAAGCCACATAGGGAGACCCTGCCCCACTCCAAACCTGGAACTGGCCCCACACTACAGGCTGGGGGGGCTGCTGGAGGAGGGGGCAGCCCCTGAAACCTCCCCCCCCCCAAAAGCCTGCAAGCTGAGCCTGCAGGATTTGGGAGGGGACCAACTGGAGTCCCCCCACACAGGCCTTGTGGCCTGCAGACCACAAGGGACCGCTGGAGGGAGGTAGTTGGAGGATGGAAGCCCCTGGAGCATGGCTCCTCCCAGATAGGCTGTAAGGGGGGAACAGCTGGAGGGAGCACAGCTGCTGGAGCCTGGCCCCTCCCCCAGACAGCCTGCAGGGGGAGTGCACTGAAAGAGGAAGCTGCCTGCAGATCCTCAGAACCACACCCCCCACCACCACCTCCAGACAGTCTGCAAGCTGCTGAGGGGGTCATTGGACGGAGGGCTGCCTCTGGAGCCTGCCTGCACCCCCCAACAGCTTGCAGGTCATGGGGGAGGGTCTACTGGAGGCTGTGGTCAACCTCCAGAGCCTCCCCTCCTCTCCTCTCCTCCCCCAACAGCCTGCAGGCCATGGGGAAGGCATTGAAGGCCTCGGTTAGCCCACGGAGCCTGGCCAGCCCTATGGAGCAACCCCCCAAACAGGCTGCGGGGGGGGGGGGCTAGAAGGATTCCAGTCAGCAAAAAAAGTCCAGTTAACTTACGGTTTATGTGAGTGCTTAAGTGCTTTTCTGGGACTAAGCCCAGTTTATAGCTTTGCTAGGTGTGAGCCCCTTTCCCCCAAGCAGGCTCTCTGGTTTGCAGCTCACTTGTTATCTGTAGGAGGGCTTCCTGGCCTTCCCCCAGCATGCAGCAGGAGGCTCGCTTTAGGACAGCCCCCAACTCCACAGGCAATGCAGCTTAGGCTTTCCCTTCACACAGACCAAAGTACAGGGAGGTGCATTATGGGATGTTACCTTTGGCATGCTGAGCCCTGAAACATAGCAGGACTGGGAGAGCTTCCTAGATATTCAGGGACTCCTGGACTGTATGGCTGTTCCCAGGGGGGAGGTATAGCTTGAGGAGGTGGGGGGAGGCTTTGGTAACACAGTCCCTGCTATGTAAACAGCCTAGAGATTCGCTTCTGGTAATTTCCAGTAAGATCAGCCAAGTGGTTAATAACCAACCAGCCCAGCACTCCCCTCCCCTCCCCTGAGGCCCCACCAACCACAGCCAGGTTCACCAAGGGACTTAGACCGTCCTGGAGAGAGACCATGGCATCCACGGCATCTATCCTGCTGTTCATGCTCCTGGCTTGGCTTGCTCATGGGCAGAGACAAAGGAGGCCCCCAACCCCTGAGAGCCCCTTTGAGAAGATCAAGCTACAGAAGAACTTTGACTTCCAGCAGGTGAGGGAGGGTCTAGGGACTGCTGGGCATCCCAGCTGTCTAGGGGTTCCTACGGCTGCTGACCTGCTCTGTAACTGACCAGGCAGATCTCTGGGTTTGACTTGGTGCTCAGCCCCAGGAGAAGTGCTTGAGTAATGGCTACTGTCTTGATCAACATCCCAGAATAGAACCAGGGACTTGCAAGGATCTGAGGGGGCCTCAGCAGAGCTCCGTGGAGCCAAATGTTGCTGAACACGCAATAGTCTGCAGGGTCTCACTTTAGTAGCCTCCGTAGAGATACTAAGGAGTCAGGAGGCGACAGGAGGCAGTGGGGTCTGAGGTTGCTGTTTGTGGCATGGCCATCCCCTAGAGAACCTCAGCCAGGCACCTAGCCTCCAGCACTCTTGCTTGATCCAGCATGGTATTTCCCAGGCTGGCAGTTGGGTGCATGCGTTGCTGAGGACAGACAGAGAAGGGAGTGAGGAAAGGCAGTGCTTTCCACTGCCCCAATTTCTGACTCTCACCAGGTAACCTACTGTAGTCACTGGCCAGTTCCTGTGTGATTGCTGAAGTGCCTAGAAAGCTCCCACTGGGAGATGCTATAGATTTGGGTCCAGATCCCGCCTCCTGCAGCTTAGGGCTGGAGATCTATGGATGGGGAGAGGGAATCCAAGTCTCCACAAGTTGCCCTGTAGCCATGTGATGTCCTTATGCAGGGCGCTAGCAAGAAGAAGTCAGTCCACATTACGTGTCCCCCACCCCCATGAAGCTTTGCAGGGAATGCAGGGTGGTTGCCCCACTGAACACTTTGGCAAAGTTGCCACCCCCTGTCTTGGTTCTGCTGGTGCTCAGGCTTGCGGTGGAGGAAGGAAGCCAGTGGAAGGGGCAAAGTTTGAGTCTGTTCTTAATTATTTGGGGGTTGCTTTTCTTTTCGGTAAAGCATGACATGGCCCATTTGAGCTTTAAAGCCTGTCCAGACTAGATCATCATGGGGCCTTGGATTTGGCACCTTGGAGCCCATGAATTAGACAGAACCATGTGCCTAAAACCCACGGCAATCTCCTCTTGCAGCTCAGCAGATAGACTGTCTCCACTCCTATAATCAGGCCCTTGGATGCCTTTGGACTCCATGAATCTGCCCACGGGGATCCTACTTCAGGATTGAGTCCGTTGCAATTATTATTGAATTGTTGTAGGGTGGCAGAGTTTGGACAAGCATTCCCAGAGTTCATGGGCCTTTGCAGGGGACTCAGAGGGGTGCCGCACTCTCCGTCTATGGTGCTGTCTCTTTCCTGCTTGGCCCTTTATCAGCCACAGGGCAGTGTTTGTTTTGGCCTCTTGCCACATTCATTCATGTACTCCCCATTTGGCCCCAACATTCTGACCCACACAGCAACTGGCCCCACACAGTGTCACATGGAGCACGGTCCATCTGAGGGGCATGGGGAGATGAGAAGCACCAAGTGGTAGTTTGGAAAAGTATTTTTTCTTTGATTCTAAAGACAGATGAGACTTGTTAAAAGAACCATGGTTAACTCCCCCAGCTCTTGATCCATGCTTGGATGCACTGGCTCTTTCCTTTTCTCTCCCTTTTTTCTTCCCTTTCCTTTCTCCTCCCACCCCCTTTCCCTTATTTATTCTTGGATCTGAACTTTCTATACTCCGGTCATCTGAAGCAGTGGGCTGTACCCACGAAAGCTCATGATCCCATCTACATGTTTTGTCAGTCTTTAAGGTACCACTAGACTATTCATCCCATGGGAGGGGAGGCTGGTAGCTAGCCGAGGCTCTGTGAGCATTGAGGGCAGACACAATGAATCCTGATACATGGCTGGCTTTGTACAGTGGCAATCAAGGTTGTGCTCTCAATACCCAGATGGCACTAGCCTGGGCAGCATGTTGCAGACTCTGTTGCAGTGGCCTAGGCAGGGCTGCATTATGACTTTCGTGGGCCCTAGGCACTTTTGCCTTCATGGGCCCCTTTCTCCATTAAAAAAAAATATTAAAAATTATTTTTGATATAGCTTTAAATACTTCAACATTTTTTTTTTTCTGTTTTAGGCAAAATTTAATAGATTTTCGTGGGCCCTAAAAGTTTCATTGTTTTCTGATGTGAGAAAAAAATTAAAACATTTTCTTCTACTCTAAAAGTTCATTTTTTCCCTTCTGATTTTAAAAGAAATTAAAACATTTTTGTGGGCCCCTAATAGTATCGTGGGCCCTAGGCACTGTGCCTACTGGATAAGTCGGCCCTGGGCTTAGGTGTGATCAGCCCCCTTTGTGCCAGGAGCTGCATGGACACACAGTGAGAGCCAGTCCCTGCCCCTAAGGTCTTACAGTTCGACCTTAGGTGGCTCCAGCCTCTGTCACTGCAGTGCCCCTGTGCCTCACCTGGGAGAATCTCTGCACACATGGCTCAGCCAGGACTTCGGTGCTTCAAGCTGCTGCTTCACCAAGTGCCTCCCACTGGAGCTGTCTGTACAGCATCTAGCACGGTGTGGGCCCCAAAGCCATGCTAATTAGGCCTGTTTTACCATGCAGATTGGCCTCAAACATAGGTTCCCCACTTTCTTTGCTGTGCCCTCTTTTTCCATGGGAGTCACAAAACAGCCCATCCCGGGAAGAAAGTGACTCCCCAAGGGGAGTGGGCATCTCACACTCAGGGCTGCAGCAGGACTTGGCTGTCTCTTCCCTGGAGTGATGCAGAGTAGCCTGTGGCTCCTCCCCTGCCCTCTCCCTGCACAAAGTCTCTTGCTCCCACAGACTGTGGAGGATTAAACTACATGGCTACGTCTACACTGGCATGATTTTCCAGAAATGCTTTTAACGGAAAAGTTTTCCGTTAAAAGCATTTTCGGAAAAGCGCGTCTAGATTGGCAGGACGCTTTTCTGCCATTTTCGCGATCGGGGCTTTTTTGCGGAAAACAGTTCTGTGCTGTTTACACTGGCCCTCTTGCGCAAATGATTTGTGCAAAAGGGCGTTTGCCCAAACGGGAACAGCACAGTATTTCCGCAAGAACACTGACGATCTTACATGAGATCATCAGTGTTCCTGAGGAAATTCAAGCGGCCAGTGTAGACAGCTGGCAAGCTTTTCCGCAAAAACTTGCCAGTCTAGACACAGCCCATGGGGCCAGGGCCTTTTGGGTGTCGAGGCCAGGCCAGGGCATCAGCCAGGGAGAATGCAAGGAGTCCTGTTGCTGGGGCAGGACTTGGGTGCACCCTACTTCAATTGCTGGGGATTCTCAGGCCTACATGTTCTCCCCACTGCTGCCCTTTCCTGGGCCAAATGCCCAGCTGGCCAGAGCTCTGTGGCCCGAAACCTTATCAGCCTCCCATGCCTGTCTCTATTGTGCCCTGTCAACTTAAGCAATTCTTGTCCCCATTTCCCTGAGACGTGTGATTTCTTTGAGGCAGGGACTGCTTCTCCCTGTGCATGTACAGTTCCTTGCACAATGGAGCCTTGTCTCAGGGAAGGTATTGGGAACTACTGTCATGCAGCTGAATTTAATTTGTTTTGAGAAGTAGAACACGTAGCTGAAATCTCACAAAACATTGGGTTTTTGTTCAGAATCTGGTTGATTCTGTAATTAAAAATTGCAAAAAAAGTCCATTATTTAAAAGGACAGACTCAGAAATTATGGTTCCGTATCCAGCATCATGTCTGTGGCTACGTCTAGACTGGCAGGATTTTCCGCAAATGCTTTTAACAGAAAAGTTTTCCATTAAAAGCATTTGTGGAAGAGAGCGTCTAGATTGGCACGGACACTTTTCCGCAAAAGCACTTTTTGAGGAAAAGCGTCCGTGGCCAATCTAGACGTGATTTTGCACAAAAAAGCCCCGATCGTCATTTTCGCGATTGGGGCTTTTTTGCGCAAAACAAATCTGAGCTGTCTACACTGGCCCTTTTGCGCAAAAGGGACTTTTGCCCGAATGGGAGCAGCATAGTATTTCCGCAAGAAGCACTGATTTCAGACAGTAGGAAGTCAGTGTTCTTGCAGAAATTCAAGCGGCCAGTGTAGACAGTTGCTTTTGCGGAAGAACTTGCCAGTCTAGACACAGCCTGTGTGTTTTGATGCTAGAAGTGTCAAAACCCAAAAGTTGGGTGCTTGAAAAGAGCCAGGAACAAAACTAGAAATGTTTGCAAATGGCACCCAAAAGAATTCTGCATTTATGCCCAGCTGTGAGCAGCATCCAATCCAGGGATCTTTGTGTAACTCAATTAGAACCAGGGGCGGCCCGTGCCGACAGGCAAACTAGGCAGCCGCCTAGGGCGCCAAGTTGCATGGGGTGCCAAATTCCAAACCCTGCCCCTTCCATTTCCCGTGCCCTTTCCTGGAGCGCGGCTTCCCTGCGGCCAGGAGGGGGGTAAGTCCTGGGAGAGGCAGCGCGTGGGGGGGGAGGGGGTTCCCCTGTGCCGCGAGGGGGGGGTCGGCCCCGGGGGAGGAGGAACGCAGGGGGGGTCAGCCCCGAGGGAGGAGGAATGCGGGGGGGGTCTCCCCTGTGCCGCAGGAGGGAGGGGGTCGGCCCCGGGGGAGGAGGAACGCGGAGGGGTCTCCCCTGTGCCGCAGGAGGGAGGGGGTCGGCCCAGGGGGAGGAGGAATGAGGGGGGGTCGGCCTCGGGGGGGGGTCAGCCCCGGGGGAGGAGGAACGCAGGCGGGGGTTCCCATGTGCCGTGGGGGGTGGGGTCACCCTGGGAGAGGCGCATGCCGGCTTCTCTCTGGGGGGGTGGGATCTTGGGAGGAGGCGGGTGCAGGGGACTCTCTCCCCCCACTGGCACCCTGTTCCCTCTCCCCAGCCCCCAGCCCCCAGCCCCAGAACTCCATGCCCAGCCCCTCGGCCACCAGCCCCAGAACTTCAGCCCCAGCCCCCTAGCCCCCGGGCTCCAGAACTTCAACTCCATCCCCAACCCCTTGGGTCCCAGCCCCCAACCCTCTTGGCCCCCAGCCACAGATCTCCATCCCCAGCCCCTCGGCCCCCAGCCACAGATCTCCATCCCCAGCCCCCCGGCCCCCAGCCACAGATCTCCATCCCCAGCCCCTCGGCCCCCAGCCACAGATCTCCATCCCCAGCCCCCCGGCCCCCAGCCACAGATCTCCATCCCCAGCCCCCCGGCCCCCAGCCACAGATCTCCATCCCCAGCCCCCCGGCCCCCAGCCACAGATCTCCATCCCCAGCCCCCCGGCCCCCAGTCACAGATCTCCATCCCCAGCCCCCCGGCCCCCAGTCACAGATCTCCATCCCCAGCCCCTCGGCCCCCAGCCACAGGTCTCCATCCCCAGCCCCCCGGCCCCCAGCCACAGATCTCCATCCCCAGCCCCCCGGCCCCCAGCCACAGATCTCCATCCCCAGCCCCCCGGCCCCCAGTCACAGATCTCCATCCCCAGCCCCTCGGCCCCCAGCCACAGATCTCCATCCCCAGCCCCCCGGCCCCCAGCCACAGATCTCCATCCCCAGCCCCTCGGCCCCCAGCCACAGATCTCCATCCCCAGCCCCTCGGCCCCCAGCCACAGATCTCCATCCCCAGCCCCCCGGCCCCCAGCCACAGATCTCCATCCCCAGCCCCCCGGCCCCCAGCCACAGATCTCCATCCCCAGCCCCTCGGCCCCCAGCCACAGATCTCCATCCCCAGCCCCTCGGCCCCCAGCCACAGATCTCCATCCCCAGCCCCTCGGCCCCCAGCCACAGATCTCCATCCCCAGCCCCTCGGCCCCCAGCCCAGAACCAAACCCTCAGTCGATACCTGCCCTTGGGGTGGGAGGGCGCCAGTTGCTGGCAGCTAGTCTAGGGCTGCCCCTGATTAGAACGCAGGGAAGTTGGTACTTGCTAAGCCCATGGAGGCAACGCATTCTCCAAAACATGGTGTTCGGGTCTCGCCCTCGGTGGCTCGTGACCAAGAAGCACTCCTGCCACTGTTAGCTGGGGGAGGGATTCCACCACCTAGATGCTGCAGTTCCTGCCTTTGGCTCTTTGGTCCTCACTTCATAACCCAGCAGGAGCCAGAGTTTGCCCTTGCTTTGGGGGGGAGGACAGGGCCAAGGTGACTGCATTGTGCCACTCCTCCCTTCCCCAATAGTTTTCAGGGAAGTGGTTCCTGGTTGGTGTGGCCTCCAGATGTGACTACCTGAGAGAATATAATCACCAGCTGGAAGCAACAGCCATGGCGGTGTCTGCCTCCGACGGGACGTCACTGGCCATCAGCACCTTCCGAAAACTGTAAGTGGCCCGTTGAGGCACACGGGTTGGGCCAGGAGCCCAAGCTGGAATCAGAGCCCCGGTCTCCCATGCTGTGTGTTTGCTGAATCCAGGCAACAGCTCTCAGCCCAGTCTGTAGGACTCTAACCTTAACTCTATCCTTATGACACCTGGGGCTCAGCTCCTGCAGCCCTGTCTCATATGGCCCAACAGGCTAGGCCTGACTCCCCTTGGCAAAAGGCCAACAGCCCAATGGTGCTGATTCCTGTCTCCACGGCACAGGCAGCCCCACTCCAGCTTACAGGCGGTCCCCGAGTTACGCGGATCCGACTTACGTTGGATCCGCACTTACGAACGGGGCTCTCTCGCCCCGGAGCTCACAGGCAGCAGGACCGCCCAGAGGGCAGCGGTCCCGCCACCTCGACCTCCGGGGCAAGAAAAGCTGCTCCGGGTGCCCCTGGTCTGCTGGGGACCGTCTCCAGCAGACCAGGGACACCTGGAGCAAAGCCGGGGAGGCGGAGGGGTCTCGCGCCTCTGAGGCTTTGCTCTGGCAAAGCCGGGGAGGCGCGGGACGCCGCCGCGACTGCGGCTTTGCTCCCGGTGTCCCTGGTCTGCTGGAGACGGTCCCCAGCAGACCAGGGGCACCGGGAGCAAACCTCTGCTCTTGATTGGTACTAACCAACCTGTGGGTCAGAGGATTCTAACACATACACTGTCTTTCTCCCTGCACATGCATAGGGATGGGGTATGCTGGGAGATTAAGCAACAGTACCGCTCCACCAAGGCCCAGGGGCGATTCCTCCTGAGAGGTGAGTGAGGGGCTGGAAAAGGTTAGTGTTGGGTGTGATTGGCGTCTTCCTAGGCAGGATTTTGAAACAACCAAACTAGCAACAAGGCACGTGCTGACTGAGCTTGCATATTTGCCCATTTTAGCATTGCAGGAAATACAGAGGCTGGTGATCCTCCTGGGAAAATTCTGCTTAGCCGGTTGCTTGTCCTTTTAGTCATGTTTGCTCCTACACAGACCCTGGCTGGTGGTCAGGGCATAGCTTGAAGATGGAGAGACCAAGTCATTCTCCTCCCCATATTAATTATCTAATCCCATCAACACAATAGATGAATATCTCACAAACTGTAATGGAAAAGACAAGGTGATAACTTCAGAACGACCACACTGGATCAGACTAATGGCCCATCTAGCCCGGTATTCTGTCTGCTGACAGTGACCAATGCCTGATGCCCTAGAAGGAATCAACAGAAAAATCATTGAGTAACCATCCCCTGTCATCCACCACCAGCTTCTGGCAGTCAGAGGCTTATGGACAGCCAGAGCATGGTTTTGTGTCCCTGACCTCCATGACTAATGGCCACTGATAGCTACATCCTCCATCTGATGGGCTATCCAGACAAGCTTTTGAGTTCCACATAGCTCTTCTCATGAAGCTTGAAAGCTTGTCCCTTCCACCATCAGACATTGGTTCAATAATTTACGCCCCCAATCTACCGCGTCTCTTTCATACCCTGGGACCAACGCAACTGCAACAACTTGTCAACGGCCCTTTGTATATTTCTCCTCAAACACCCTTGGGAGGCAGGGCAGAGTAATTATCCCATTGCACAAACAGACTAAGGACCAGAGTTTTAAAGTCGTTAGGTCCCTATCTTGACATCCAACGTCTGCCCTTGCACAGTACATCCAGCAGAGGGTGGAGCAGGGATTCAGCACTAGGTCTCCTGAGTCCTAGGCACTGAACTCTCCTTTCTCTCCCGGCCAGCTAGCATCATTGCAGTCAGTACAGAGCCTAGTACCATGGGGCCCTGGCCCTGCCCAGTGTCCCTACACTCCCATGAGACCATTCCCTAATTTGCTATTCCATTGCTCTGGCTCCTAGGCCGTGGCAGCAACGTGGATGTATTGGTGGGGGAGACAGACTACAGTAGCTACGCCATCATGTACTACCAGAAGCACCGGAAGATCTCCATCAAGCTTTATGGTGGGTGTGCACGCTTGGGGCCTTGCCATTAGCCACCCTGGGAACTTGCCTCCCCATGGCAAGGCTCTCGGGCATAGTGGGGCAGGCTGTCAGATATCTGGGTCCAGGGAGCTCTAGGGATCCCCATGGGGCTGGTCCCAGACAGTCAGTACCAAGTTTTGTTTGCTTGCAGTTTAGCTTGGGGTGACTTTGCTGGGGTTGAACCTACTGCTCAGCATCCTAGCTTGTGTCCTAGAGCACTTTCTCCAGGCTACTCCCTCCCAGCTCAGTTCTATAGCCATAGGATCCAGAACCAGTGCTGTTTGTGCTTTGGCTGCTCCCCATACCTCAGGTGGCACTTTGCTGGGGGTAGGCTTTACTGTAGGGGAGTGTGAGGGCAATGGAGCTTGGGGACTGATACTATTTCATGTGACAGCAATGCTTTCTGGTGACTACAGCCACTATGTAAGGGTCATTTCACAGAGACTACAGCTGGGCTTGAAATGTTTTTCCTGCCTCCCAAACATACCTGAAACATTGAAAATGGTCCCATCCAGAAAAGATAAAAATTGGACAGGACAGTTTTGCTGACTGTGCTTTGTGCCTAGAATTTGCGAGGGGTGCTGACTGAACCATAGCAATGCTTTGATTGGTTGCAGAGGGAGCTCATGGCTCTCACAATCAACATGTGCAGTCAGCATGCATCTCACTTCACATACTCCTTGCTTTAAGTTTGTGTCACTTTAGTAGTACTGGTAGGAAAAAACTGACATAGACAGAAACCAGTAGAATCTGGCAACCCTGCACATGGGCAACAGTAAACACAATGTCTAGCAGGCCACACTCAGAACCCCAATGCAGCCCAGAGGCCGCAGGTTGCTCACCACTGATTTAAAATGTGATAGGTTTTTTTAAGTGTAATTAACTTACATCTGTAAATAAAGTCACTTTGAAACAGAAAACACTGTTTAGGAAATATCAGAATGAAGCATTTCTTCTGATTCAGAATGTTTTCTTTCTGAGTAGAAACATTTATCAAAACTGAACCTTTCCCTGGGAAAATTTGGGTTTCAACAAATTGGCATTTTCTGGTAAGAACTTGACCCATTCGCCAAAGTCCTGGGGACTAACACGAGTCCTGCCATTGGAGTCTCTTTGTTTCACCTTTCCCAAAGGACGCAGTGTCCGGGTCAGTGATGCCATCATGGGAAAATTTGAGCAACGTGTCACAGAGCTGAACATGAGTGAGGACTTCACTTACTACTTCCCCACATATGGTGAGTCCTGGCCATGCCACTGTTCAGGGCTACCGGGATTTTGTCTTCTGCAGCACAGCACATGGGTCATTTTCTGGTAGAAACTAGAGGTTCTGGGTGGGTGAGGTTCTATGGCCTGCAATGAGCAGCGGGTCTGTGAATCTATGAAGATGGGCTTGAGGAACTCAGCACCGTACCAGGATGGTTGTCGCCTGGCCTAGCTATCTGCCAGGGAATCGCTCTCCCAATGCCATTGGCCCAGGGACAATGGTGTTTGTGCCAATGCTTTTGCAGGGAACTCTTAGCTAAGGGCACCGCCCTGCCCCACCCATTTATCCTGTCTTGCTAAAGCAGCTTATTTTAGCTTGGTCCCCTGCAGCTTGGGAGTCCTCAAAGCCCAGAAACACCCTGTAAACCATCATTTATTACTGGAGTTCCTCAAAACCCCAGTGAGGGTTGGGGCTCCATTGTGCTGGGACTTGGGCAAACAGAAATTTGCCAGATAATTATCATAAAAAGAATCTTATGATACTATGCTCAAAGCAAGACCAACCCCAGCTAATTCATCCCTGCCTGGGCTTTGTCAAGCCAGGCCTTAAAAACCTCAAAGGTTGTCTGAAGATTCCGCCACCTCCCTAGGCAGCCCATTCCAGTGCTTCACCATCCTCTTTGTCAAATAGTTTTTTCTAATATCCAACTGTGGGGGGTCAGTGGGGTGCGATCACCCCCTACCGGGTTGGTAGGGGGTTCAGCAAACCCCTTCGTCCTACTCCCCCCGTTTTTCCCGGATCCCCGGCTGGAGTTCTTGGTCGTACATCCTGGCTGGTGGGTGCGATCACTCCCTCCCTGCAGGGCCGGGGGGGGGGGGGGGGTGTCAGCAAACCCAGTGCTGATGTCCCGTCATAGTGGAAAAGGAGGGGGCACGCGCCCCAAGTCTTGCCCCTCGGAGGGGCGATGCCTTGGCTGGCCCTGCCGTCCGGCCGCCGCTGTTCGCACGTCGGAGGATGGTGGAATTGCTGCCAATAGGTGTCACTTGTGATCCCCAGCTGATCCAAGATGGCCTCTTTCACCTTGCAATACTGTAACGCGTCTTGGGCCGCCAACCCCCGATAAGCCATCTGCGCAGGACCCATTAGGTAGGGCACCAGTAGGGTGGCCCAGTGGCTCTCCGGCCAGCGGGCCGTGGTGGCCACCCTCTCATATGTGGTCAGGTAAGCCTCGGGGTCATCACCTGGTCCCATTTTGGTCAACCTCAACGGGAGGGAGCCGAGACCTCACTTGCCCTCCTCTCCCTCCGGTATGGGGGCTGTCCCGCCGCCCCCGGGGCGGGCCAACTGTAGCCACTTCTCGTGCTGAGTTGCCAGTTCTTGGATCAGCAAGTGCTGCTGGTCCTGAAATTGGATGGATAGTTGCTGCAGCATCTCGGCCTGCTGCTGTTGTTGCTGCCACTGGGTTTCTCCCACCCAGTCCAACAGTTGCTTCAGATCCATTGTTTCCTCGTTCGGGGTCCTTTCCGTAGGTGTAAATCGTCCTTATAATCAGGTTCCGGCTTAGGGAACCGGTACCCGAATTCTCCACCACGTGTGGGGGGTCAGTGAGGTGCAATCACCCCTACCGGGCGGGTAGGAGGGTTCAGCGAACCCCTTCGTCCTACTCCCCCCCCTTTTTCCCAGCTCCCCGGCTAGAGTTCTCGGTCGTACGTCCCGGCTGGTGGGTGCGATCACTCCCTCCCCGCAGGGCCAGAGACGGGGGGTGTCAGCGAACCCGGTGCTGATGTCCCACCTTAGTGGAAAAGGAGGGGGCACGCGCCCCAAGTCTTGCCCCTCAGAGGGGCGATGCCTTGGCTGGCCCTGCCGTCCGGCTGCCGCTGTTCGCACGTCGGAGGGCAGTCAGGTTCGAAAAGGGGTTGGGTGCCAACGGGGGGTGCGGGAGAGGGACCCGGACCCGCCCTCTCTCCGGGGCCCAGCCCGGGGCCCTAAGTGCAGGGGCTCGCTGTCGCCCCTGCACAGCAGAGGGGGGATGTTTCCTCCCGTAACTTGTCTGCCCAAGGACGCCAGAAGGCTCCCGCCCGGGGCTGCTTCCTCCCTTCCCCTTGCCCCTCGAGCACCCCCGCCGTCTCGCCCGACCTACCGCAGTTCTGGGGTCCGGGTTCGGGGTTGTTCTGCCCAAGCCCCATGGGGCTGTCTGTTGCCGCGGGTCCGGTCCCGGCCGAGTCGCTCCCTCCGTGGGTGTCGAGCCCTGTCCCAGTCATCCTCTGACCTGGGACTAACCGACCGCCGGCTGCCACCAGTAGCTCCCTGCCGGCGCAGGCGTGGAGGCCGGGTCTGGCCCCGCCGCCATTCTCCTACAGCCCCGCGGCGCAGGGGGGTTCTGCCCGTGACTAGCTCTCCTCCCGGCAGTTCGGACCGTTCGGCATGCGGGTCGCTGACGGCCCGTCACACCAACCTTGACCTCCGCCGCTGCAACTTGAGACTTTTAATTTCACTGAGCAGCAGGGAGTGGTAGGCAGCAGCTGAGAACTCTGTTCCATGCCCACACTTCGCTGGAGCAGGGCCCCTGGGCTGGGAATATTCCTGGAGCATGGGCACAACGGGCTGATGTAACTTACCAGCTCTAACTCTGGACCCTTTCCCTACTCTCCCGTGTATCTACCTCTCCCTCCAGCTTGGTGTCATCTGCAGACTTGTTGAGGGTGCAATCCATCCCCTCATCCAGGTTATTAATGTAGATGTTGAACAAAACCAGCCCCAGGATCAACCTCTGGGGCACTCCACGTGATACAGACTGCCAACTCGACACTGAGCCGTTGATCACTACTCATTGTGCCCAATGATCTCTCCGGCTTTCTATCTACCCGATTGTCCATTCATCCAGGCCACACTTCTTTAACTAGCCAGCAAGAATACCTTAGGAGACTGTATCAAAAGCTTTGCTCAAGTCAAGGTATATGAGAGCTCCCAGTGGAAAGCAGGGCAGGCTCTGCAGCGCACTGTACGGCACTCAGATGGAGTGGGAGGGCACTGGGGAGATCGTTGCTGCTGGTAGGACTGGGGGTCATCTGTGGACAGAGGCAAAAGGAATTTGTTGCATGGCAGCTGGTAGGGGAGCTGGGACACAGGTGTTAGGCCTCGCAAAGCAGAGCCTTCAAGGATCCATGGCCCTGAGCTACCCCGCTCTTTTAGGATGTGCTGGAGGTTTGCTGTGTGGGGGGCATGGTGATTTCTTAGCAGTAACAAGTGGGCCCAGAGGCTTCTAGGCGCAATTGTGAGAGGCAGGGGCTAAGGAGACCTAGCACGTAAGTGCTGGGGTGAGCAGGAAACAGCAGAGTTTGCTCCAGGTTGGGAATTCCAAGAGAGAGGAGCTGCTGAATGTGCCTGAGTTATAAGGGACATATACCCATGGGCTAGGGGCAACTCATTGGCCACCTTGCGTTATGGCATTGACCCCAGGCCCTCTAACATGAAAGCCCAGTGCCCCTCGCAGCTATGGGCCAGATGTAAATGGGTGTTGCTGGTATTCAGTCACTTCCGTGGAGTGGTATCTATTCATATCAGCAAAGGTCATGGGGCATAGACCTGCACTGAGCTTTGGGAACAGTCAGGCGGCATTCTGGACACTGACAAGTGGCCTTTGTTGCAGGATTCTGTGAGTCTGCAGATCAATTTCATCTGCTTGATGGTGAGTTGCAGCCCCCCCCAAGGCCCGTCACTCATCCAGCAGGGCCAGTGCCCCCACTAAGCCTGCAAAGCCTTGTGGGCAGAGTGGGATTGTGCAACTCAGTTTAGCAGGGAGAGATGGGGAGGGATTGGGAAAGTCTCCCCCATGGACAGCAAACTGGTGTCTGAGAGGGCTCTCTGGCTTGGGGGGACGGGGCCAGATGGGAGGGGCTTTCTGGGGTGGAGGTCGGATGGGGGAAAATAGGGTCTATGCTAGGGTGAGGCAGGGCAGGGGCCCCATCCCCCTCTCGTGAATGTTTCAGGATCAGGAGGATTTCTCCAGTCCTGGCCATTGGCTCTGAAGAACAGCCCTGATCTTGTCAGAGGAGAGCTGACTGAAGGGTGGTGGGTGGTGGTCCTTGGCAGGGCCCAGGTGGTGCTTCCCCCCTCAGCTCCTTTCTATCTGCTTTTCAGAAATGAAGATCTAAGTGAAGAGAGAAATGCCAGAGATCCAAGGAGCCAACTAGCCATGTTTGCGGTCAGGCTGAGTGCAGGGGCCTGGCCACGGCTACTGCTAGTGAACTCTGGAGCCCCATTATTCAGCCAGGGCTGGAGATCTCCAGGTGGATACTGAACCAAGGGAATGATGAAGGGGTGGGATTGGGTCTCCCCTGTAGCCCTAACTGTGGTGTTTGTTCACTCCCAGCTCTTGCTTCCCTTCACTCCTCCAGCTCATCTGTCTTCCACATGATATCCCTGCATAGAGGCAGATTAGAGTTTTTTGGGGCCCTCTCTACCCTTTCTGCCTCTGTCTCGGCATCCTCCTCTGTGCTCGTGCTGGAGAGTGGGGGCTTCAACACTCACAGGCAGGATCACCGGGCAGATGCAGTGGGTTGGAATAAAAAGTGCCCATTTTCCATCCTGTTGGCCCAGTGACCAGTTCACCACTACTCCTGCACCTTCCTGTAAGATCCCCTGCCCAGCTGCCCCTCACTGCTCCTGTCCTGCTTCCCTGACCTGATTCAGCACCTGCTCTAGTTGCTGTCCCCAGAGAGGCTGTGCGTTCCCACGCTGAAGCCCTACTCCCCTGACATTGAGGCTACATCTAGACTGCAAGCTTCTTTCGGAAGAAGCTTTTCTGGAAGAGATCTTCCAAAAAAACTTCTTCTGAAAGAGCTCGTCCACACTGCCAAAGTGCATCGAAAAAGTGATCTGCTTTTCCAAAGATAGCGTCTCCACTGAATGGACACTATCTCGCCTTTAAGCTGTGATTACTATGGCTGGAGTGGCCATCAGGGCACCTGTGCTTTTGCCTCTTTCTCTTCTTTCAAAAGAACCCCCTCTTCCCCGTGCACACACGCCTTATTTCAGAAGAGCTCTTTCGCAAAAAGGCTTCTTCCTCATAGAAAGAGGTTTACCAATGTCAGAAAACCCCTCTGTTCTTTTGATTTTTTTTTGAAAGAATGTGATTGCAGTGTGGATGTAAGTGAAGTTTTTCCAAAAAAACTCGGTAGTGTAGACATAGCCTGACACAGTATAGCCAGGCAACCCTTTGGCTTCCACCTCCTGTGTGCTGTCCCTTTCAATTACTCAGGGTCTGGCTATGCCCGTTGTGCTGGACTCGCTGCAGACTAGCATGGAGCAGATGCCCAGCCTGCACTCTCCCTCTGAGATTCAGAATAAATGCTGGCCAGGCTGAGAAGGCCCCTGTGCTCCTTGCAGATGGGAGAATGACACAAGTGTGCCCGGAGGATTGGGCAGGTGGGATCCCCCCTGGACCTCATCCACTTTCAGACCTGTGGTGAGTGTGATTCCTGCTGCCCTGGCAGGGCAATCTTTGCAGGAATGTTGAGTCTTTCAGTGACATTCACCCTGTGGAGCAGGAGGGATGAGCAAGCCCCTCTGCACCTTCCCCGCGCCCCTTTGCCATCATCCCTGAGTTATAGCTTGCCCACTGCTGGATTCCAGTCCCGGATGCTCTCCCACATCTCTGCACACTGTGCCCATCTAGCTCAACCCTTTCTCCTACTTGCCAGACAGCTGGCACCTGTCAACACGAGACAGTCGAATCATGTGACTGTGCTAGTTTGACCCCAAGTCCCAGCATTCCAGAGACTTTCCAAAGGTCTCCCCCAATGCACTGCTAGAAGATTCCCAGATTGTACAGTGCCAAGCCATGGGGTAACACCTCCAGAATGCTGGGTACTGATGCAAGGAGAGATGGGTCAAAGCTGGCTGCATGGCTCTCCTGTTTTTGGATTAGCTAGTCCACAAAAGTCCATATTATCATCCATCTCCCCTCCCCATTAACAAGCCACTGTGAGTCCAGAAGCATGTGCTGAACAGAACCCAAATCTCCTGCCTATTGGTCTTATTTACTCTGTCACAGGACCAGCTATAAGATGGAGGCACTGCAACACGGTTAAACATGCTCCACAGGGAAGATATGACCAGAGCATGTTAGAACCATGTTCCCCAAGTATGCTATTGTTATTTACCAGCACCCCTTTGTGAAAGGGGATTCCCAGACACCTAGAGCTGCCCACACTCTGAGGAGTATACAGAGTGAGAGGACAAATCAGTTTGCTTCACTTCCTACAGAGCTGGCTCTGTAAGAGGGATTGAAAGCCAGACAGGCGAGATCTTGGGTTGAGGAATATAGTTAAAATCTGCTGAGCAAAGCCAAGCCATGTTTGATCTGTGTTTGTTGGGAGCTTGCCCATGTCTATGCAGCCTAGGCTGGGCTGGTTTTGGGCTATGCAAAGTGGTGACTGGCAGGATGATCAGGAGGGAGAGCAGCACTTCTTCTGCTGAGTGGACACAGGGATTGAAAAGACCCTGCATTGAGCGTAAGCCTGTACTTTGCAGAGAGGCTCGGAGGGAGCCGTTCTGTACTTGCCCATGCCCAGCCACTGGGGTTTTGCAATCTTGACTGAAATTCCTAACACATGTTGTTTATCAAGAGAACTTACATAAGACATCCCACGTGACCCTTCCACTGTGTTCTCTGCTCATTGTTCCTGCTGCCCATGTGCCATGCAGTCACGTCCAGCTGGCAGCATTTCCTGAGCATCCCATTGCTCCAGCCCTGGCAGAACAACACGCCAGGGGCCAGTATCCTGCTGGATGCCACTTCCCTGCAACAGCAGGCAGATAACTGCCAGGCACAGAGCACCCATGTCTGTCATCATCCTTTGGAGAGTCAAGATGCTAGTCTGCCCCTTGCACTTTCAGTTGTGGCTTGCTTCATTGTCTGTCCCAAATGTGCGGCATGTTGCTGTGTCCTGCCAAACGGCTGCCATGCTCCTCCCCAGAGGTGGTTGTAATTCGGTGATTCTAATACAAGTACTTTGGGCTCCGCTGTGATTAACATTCATTTCTATAGCATCTTTTATCTCCTTATTGAACCATCAACACTTGAAACCTGCCTTTGTTGCCAAGTGGCCTACCTAGTTCACTCACCTAGGCCCCATTTTGTTTCCTGAAAAAAATGCAGAAGAACGGCTCTTACACAAGATGGGTTTTTGGTGCAAAAAGGAGCCATATAGAAGGCTCCTTTTTGCGCAAAACGGAGCCTAATTAAGTATGCAAACGAGGCACAGTGATATTCCATGCTTCACTTCATTTGCGTATTTCTTGTGCCAAACGAGTGTAGTCCAGACATATCCCTAGGCTCTGGATAGTCAACTGATGCCAAACCAACAAACCTCCAGCAAGGTGACTGAAAGCCATCCAGAGCTCTGAGGGGCTCAGCCCACTGGGCATGAGCTGCGGTTATCAGCGGCAGGGCAAGCAATGCCTGATTGGCCCTGCCCACATGTCGTGCCCAGCCCACGGTCAGTACCGATCCCCCAGTCTCCTGGGGCTGCCTTGGCTTCCACCCTGCACTGCCAGCGCTCCCCATACTGCAGGATCAGGGAGACTGGGGCTGCCTGTCTTCCAGAGGGGCAGGACCATGCTCTAGAAGGGGAGGGCCTGCATCTACCGTTCAATGCTTGGCTTGCATGAGGGCCGTGGGTGGCAGGGGAGGCATCTCAAGCAGAAGGGGTGGTGTTGGGGGATTGCCTCTCCCAGCCGTAGATTTACCCACTGCCCATTCCACTTACCCACATCTCAGGCCTAGAGCCCTAGTACTTCTACCCCTCACCCACAGACTCCTTGCAGCTTAAGTTAATAGAAATCCCCTTTTATTAGCAGCACTGATTTGATCTCCAGTAGCCTGTCAGCCCATCCAGTGAAAAACAACATCCCAGGTCATCCATGCATACATGAAACCAGGACATTCAGTGGGGCAGAGCTTTCAGGCTACTTTCTGTGTTCACACCCTCTGAAATCAGTGATATTTCACAGGGGTAAATAATGTTGGAAGCTGGCCCGCAAGCACAATGTCTGGAGTAGGCGTGTCAGTTTCCAGACACCATCCATACTCAGAGTCAGCAATGCTGGGATCCTATCCTAGGTCGGCTCCCAGACCTCTTAGGTGGCCTGGGGCAAGTCCCATTGTCTCTCTGCCCTTCCACTCCCTGTCAGAGAGCTGGGGCTAGTAATCCCACGTTCATGGTAAATGCGTTGAGGCAGGGCCTGTCTCACTCTGTGCAGTGCCGCAGTGACTGCAGTGGAGCCTCTGACACAGCAGCCCTGGATGGAGATAATCCTTGTGGGACTTTGAGGGTGAAGTCAGGATTGTGTTTGTTGCCAGACACCACAAGGAGGGAGCACATGGGACTAGGTCGGCCTGTCTTGTGACTCTTATCTCTTTGGCCTGGAGATTTTACAGTGCAGTGGGATAATGAGTGGCAAAACCCAGCCTCACTCTACCACCGCCTCCCACTCCCTGGCTGTGTCTAGACTGGCCAGTTTTTCTGGAAAACCAGCCGCTTTTCCAGAAAACCTTGCCAGCTGTCTACACTGGCCACTTGAATTTCCACAAAAGCACTGACTTCCTCCTGTAAGAAATCAGTGCTTCTTGTGGAAATACTATGCTGCTCCTGTTCAAGCAAAAATCCCTTTTGTGCAAAACTTTTGCGCAAAAGGGCCAGTGTAGACAGCTGAGATTTGTTTTCCACAAAAAAGCCCTGATCGCAAAAATGGCGATCGGGGCTTTTTTGCGGAAAACCGCGTCTAGATTGGCATGGACGCTTTTCTGCAAAAAGTGCTTTTGCGGAAAAGCGTCTGTGCCAATCTAGACGCTCTGTTCCAAAAATGCTTTTAATGGAAAACTTTTCCGTTAAAAGCATTTCTGGAAAATCATGCCAGTGTAGACGTGGCCCCTGAGTTTCTGCCCTGCCTGGCTTCTGTGTTGTTTTATTAAAGGATAAATCCATGGCACTCTTTGCACGACAGTTCTTTTTGTAGGAGAAACTGGCCACAGCTGGACATGGGGAATGTGTCCAGGGAGCCAGGGGTAACAAGTAACGTGGAGAGGAAAAAGCAGCTGTTACGAAAGCAGGCGCCTTACATAAAATTCCCCTGGCAGTGATGAAGCATGTTAATGAGGGAGGCCCAGCCAGGGTAGGGCAAGGCTTTAGCAGGGTCTCTTTGTATATTGCATTTGCAGGACCCTGATTACTGATGTGCACCTGCATTAATATACAGGAAAGTGCCTTGCCAATGGGGCCACCTTGGGAATTAAAGAACTGGGAGTTGATTTACTACACAGTAATTTGCCAGTGTAGACTTGGCCTTGGCTTAGAATCCAGAAGCCCTGACTCCCAACACTGTGTGATAGCCTCTCTTTCTTCTCTTTATGACGAGGGCTGCTCCATAGCACCTCTAGACCTGGCGAAAGGGCAGGGACTTTGTCATGCAAGTACATGTGCAAAGATGGAAGCTGGGCACAGAGAGGAGGCTTGACTAACCAAGCGACACCCAGCCAATCCAGGAACAGAAGCCAGACCTCAGGACTGGCAGGCTGAGACACTGCTATGCTGCCTCTCCTTTTGGGTTCAATCACCTCGTTCCAGTTTAACAGTGAAGTGAGCATACCTAGACACCCTCCCTCCTCCAGGGAGCAGGCATAGGGTTGGGGGAGGGGGTCGGTCTCTTTGGGAGGCTTCCATTAACTGCCCTGATCCTCCTGGGTTTCTGCCCCTTTTCTTCTAGGCTTCAGGCCATCTTCATTCGGTACCCCTCCTAGCTCCCTTCCCCAGCCCCAGTTGGTGCCCCCAGAGCAGGACTGGATTGGGAATAGGAATAAAAATAGAGAGGCTGGGCCAGAAATCGCTTCAAGGCAGCTCATTTTACAGGGCTGCCTTTGACTGCAGTAGTGCTTCTTATACAAAGTGACAGCAGCAGAAACTCTCTGGACTTATACCACTCTGTGGATTCAAGACTACTCTAGCTACTACTCATGGGGCTGATGCTTGAATTGGGGCATTTGTTTCTCTGAGAATAAATGGAATTTCACCAGAACCTAGATCCTTTCCCTCTGCCATGCTCAGACTGGCCAGAGGCTTTGTAAAGAGCAGGGCAATTGAGCTGCTAAACAGGACAAAGGACTTTATAGATGAGGTGACATTAAGAGCCTTGCTTGTGTACTATGCATTGCAGGCAACTGAGAATTGTCCTCACACTTAACCCTTTAATTAGCAAAGGGGAAAGGCTTGAGACACCTCCTCTGTTGGAGGTAACTGGAGAGGCCAGAACTTGGGGTGTAGAAGTTAATAATTCATGCTTCCCATGTGGGAGGTGTTGTTTGACAGATTGGTAAGAGGGGTGCACAATTACCTAACTCATGAGTCAGGCCCCCAGAATCATGAGATTTTTTAAAACCAATCACTGTTGGGTTTCCTTTATCCCCTTTCTGGTTCTCGTGCCTTTTGAAGGGTCCCATTTTTCACACTCTTCTCCACAAGTACAAGAACAAGGAGCGGCCATGTTGCATTTTAATAAAAAGGTAGATTTGCACCTGGCCATAGCTCCAGAAGCTGGGCCTTTAAGAAAACACCAAATATCACAAGAGCTGGTAGCTTCTGACTAGGATGGTGGAGTCAAGCAGGACTGCTGCATTTAGCAAACAGGGGACTCTCTGTAGAATTGAACAAGTGAACAGAGTGATAATCAGTGTCGGTTGAAATTCATGCCAGTGTACAATGCTCTATGTGCCAGAAAAGCCCTGTGTGAAAGGAAATTAAAAGCTAGCAGGGAAGACTTGGTTTGGGCACTCTGCACTGAGGGAATCATTTCCTTTGTGCTTTGGATTTGTTGCCAAGAGTCACAAGGTGAGGGCATGCTTTGCCAATCATGCTTTTCTCTCATGGCTTAGCCACATGTATATTTGCACAATGGGACCAGTGCACTGCCCTGCAGCACACAGCTAGATTTGAAGAACAGAAGAAAACGTCTCCAGCACACTACACTATGCTGTAGGACTTGAGGTAAAAACAGACCCTTCAGAAGGTAATACAAAGAACTTTGGCCAAGGATGCATAAAGGGAAAGGCACAGAAAAGTGCGCTTAGAAACATAAAAAACTTAGGTGAAAGGCACCTCTGAGATTCATGGAAAGCAAAGTATCCTGGGCCTCCATGTCTAGAAGAGGAAACAGTTTGTTGTAGGAGGCATGAGAGGCTTTCTGCACAAGATAGGCTTGTAGGAGTGGAGATAAGACCTATAGTGCTCTGGTTCCACTGGCATCCCTGGAAGTTTGGCCAGGATTTCACCTCTAGAACTTATTCTGATGTTCCTGCAAAAGACATGGAAGCAGAACACAAACCTCAGTGAGCTGCACCATGCCAAAATCTACCCTCTTTGTGCCCAAAACAGCTTATAGAGGCTAGCCAAGGCTCTGAGGGGCCACCTGCTGCAGAGTTGGCCTGTACATGCTGACTCAGGCTCACAGGGCTGTTTGATTGTGGTGTTGATGTTTGGGCTCTGGCTGAAGTTCAGTCTCTAGGACCCTGCAAGGTGGGGGCTCCTGTTTGCTCTTGAACATTTGCATTGCAGTGAAACAGCCTAGGCTTGCCAATGTCTAATTGTGGAAAACCAAACACCCTAGCCCCTTTCCTGAGGCCCCACCCCTGGTCACTGCATTCCTTCTCCCTTGGTGGCTCGTTCTCCCCCCACCCTCACTGTTACTGGTGTTGTGGGGGGACGCATGAAAAGGTAAGGGCTCCAGGAGGGGGGGGTGGGCTCTGGGGTAGGGCTAGAAATGAGGGAATCAGAGCACAAGAGGTGGCTGCAGATTGAGGCAGGGGTTTCCGGTATAGGTACCAGGTGGTGAGGGAATCAGGCTTGGGGTGCAGGCTCTGTTGTGGGGCTGGAGCTCTGGGTTTGGGGGAGCTTAGAGCTGGGGCAAGGGGTTGTGGCTCGGGGTTGGCATGTGGTTTTACATCACGTGGCTCCCAGTCAGCAGCACAGTAAGGCCAAGGCTGAACTGGACAGCTGGCAGTTTGTACTAAGATCTACTGTTTCTGCTGTAAAAACTTAAAAAACAACCAACAGTCTAGCAGCGCCGTAAAGACTAACAAAACATGTAGCTGGTGTCATGAGCTTGTGTGAGTACAACCCACTTCTTCAGATGTTTCTGCTGTGAGCGTCCACAGCAGGGAGCAGTTTGTGGGTGCCCAGCCCCCAGCCTGACCTTTGCATTGCAGAGCCTGCTCTCTGGCTCATTTCCTCTTGCATAACCCAGCTCAGCAGGGGAGAGATGAGGGCTGGCATTTGCTAGTGTTATGTTTTCCCACCTGGGGATATCAGCTGCCTGCCAATAAATAGGGGGCTCAGCCGTGGCTCCTGCTCATACACAGCTTGCCTCTCTTCTTGAGCTCTGCAGTGAGCTTAGCTTGGAAGGGCTACAGGGGAGGAAAGAGACAGAAACATGCAAGCTGTGCTGCTCAGCCTTCTAGGGCTGGCCCTGCTCCGTGCTCTCCATGGACAGGAGGAAGTCCCTGTGCAACCTGACTTTCAGCTGGAGAAGGTAATCTGGCCCATCTTGTGTGTGCCCACTGCCAGAGGACTGGCTCCCTTCTTTCTCTTTGCAGATTCTCAAAGGGGTAGCTGTATTAGTCTGTAACTTTAAAAAGTAGTAGTCCTGTAGCACCTAAGAGATTTCCAAAAATATATAGAATTATGAGCAAAACCCACTGCTCTGAAGAAGGGGGTATTGCCCACAAAAGCTCGTGATATATATATATATATATATATATATATATATATATATATATATATTTGTTGGGCTTTGAGGTGCTCCAGGACTGCTTGTGGCTCTCTTTGCAGAGGCAGGGATGGATCTTGATCCTGATTAGGGTGGTCAGGTTGAAAAGGGAGGGTATTTTTTAAGACCAGGCTCTTAGGAGGAATCCATAAAGATTAGGCATTTCTTACTGATGTGTTGAGACTGTTCATATTTCTACTAGTGATCACCAAACTTGTCAATTGTGCTCCTCCTTACCTGGTTAGTGCCCCTCTGAGTTAGTGAGGTTGGGAGATGGGGACCAATCCTCCTGGGGTAGAGGGATGAGTGGAGCAGGATAGAGTAGTGGGACCTGCACTGTGGGGGCTGGGGAAGTGACAGGGACATGATGGGGGAGGCAGAGCCACACTTTGGGGTGAGGAGGTGACGGGCAGGATGAGGGATGCGGATCTGCACTGTGGGGTAGGGAGATGACAGGGACAGGATGGGGAGCTGCACTGTGGGGTAGGGATGTGATAGTGTAAATGATAAACTGATGAGCCTAGACTCATTAGTTAACCTTCATAGTTACATGCAGCCCCCTCCCCTCTGAGGGGGGGGGGGAAGACAGTGCTTGCAGGGAGTCAGCTTTTTAAGCAGCTATACACCTTCACATTTCCTGAATACATGCATGTTAACATCTCTACTGTGGGGTTGAAGAGGTGACAGAGGAAGGATGGGGGATGTGGAGCTATACTGTGGGGTGGGGAGGTGACAGGGCAGGATGAAGAATGAGGAGGCAGAAAATAGGAGCCCCCCGTGCCTCCCCCGTGGGAGCCATCTCTGAGTGCTGCTCCAGCAGCAGCTGCTCTTCTTGCCTCTGCTGGCAGAGTCCAATTAGTGTGGGTAACTGGTTGTGTATGGAGGGGGCTGGGGCTGGAGTGGAACTGGAACTGGAGGCAGAGTGGGACTGGGTGATACTCCCTTACTGGTCACCAGCAGGCTGCCTGGATCAGCTGTGCTTCACAGATGTTTTTCTTCATCCCCCTAAAGAGGGGTGTGCCTCTCAGTTGAGGAATGAGTGTTGGACTGAGGTCAGACCCCTCCCACTGCAATGCATTGGCCAGCCCCTAGCTGTGCAGGGATAAAGAATTATGGCCAGTGGGTGTGTTGTTCCAAACAATCAGCCAATAGAAAGGCTCTCACACCTTCTTCTGAAGCTGTTGTCCTGGTTAGAGCTTGCTGTGCCCAGTTTGGTCCTGGGACAGGACCCAGGGCTTGCTGTGTGCAGGTCTGGCCCAAGGCCCAGTGCTGGCTGCACCCAGGTCCTGCCTGGAGCTTGCTCCAAGGTCACTGCATGCAGACCTGGCCTGGGGCAGAGCCTGAGGCTCTCTGTGCCCATATTAGGCCTGTGCTGTCAGTGCCAGGGGCTTGCTGTGCCCAGGTTGGTCCCAGGGCAGGGCCCTAGGTTTGCTATGCCAAGGTCAGTTCTGGGGCCGGACCAGGAACTTGTGTGCAAGTTAGGGCTACTCAGGCAGTGCCCAGGGCACAACACACCCATGTTGGGGCCACTCTAGCAGTGCTTGGGGCTCACTGCACCACTCTGGCAGTGCCCATGGTGACTGGAGGTTGTGTGCAGTTCACAGGGAAGTGGTACAGCATCGGCCTGGCCTCCAGCTCCAGGTGGTTCAAGGAGAAGAAGCAGGTGCTGAGGATGTGCACCACGGTCATCATGCCCTCAGCAGACGGAAACCTGGATATCACCTCCACCTACCCCAAGTAAGGCAGTCGCTGTCACTGGCAGCACTGCCTGTCTGAGGGAGAAGGATACTCACCGTCCCTACTTCACAAAGGCTCGTCCTGCACCCTTCCCAGGGCCCTGATGGCTGTGGGGAGGAACCCTCACAAGGGACACTCCTGACTCCTTCCCCACACCAATCACAGAAAGATCCTAAGTGGGCTTGAGGTCCTGGCCTCATCGTGACATGGACAGCGGGTTCTGGTGCTCCTTGCCTGTGGGTTTGGGCAGTGGCAAAGGTGCGGGGAGATAGGTACAAGCTGCCTTCTCCTTGTTCCACACTGGGACTTGGGTTCATGGAATGCAGCAACTCCTAGCACCTCTGGGGTGCAAGTGCCCCAAACAAGGGGAAACCAGGCTACCCTGAGATGACCAGACTCTGTGGGATCTGGCTGCCTGTGGCTCAGCCCTCTTGGAACCTCTGGGCAGGGCCGTAAAAAGAGTGAGGCGAATGAGGCACTTGCCTCAGGCGCATAGCTGAGGGGGTGCAGAGAAGACCGCTACCATGCTTTCTTTGCTCGTGCCTCACGCCATGTCAGCACCCCTACCCATGCTGAGGACGGTCTTGCCTCAGGTGCCAAATTAGCTAGTTACAACTCTGCTTCTGGAATGTCAGTCACAGTCTAGACCTGCCCAAGCAGCAAGCCCCAGACAGGTGTCCTTAGAGAGCATGGCTACCCCTTCCTGGTACACGGAGAGCTGCCAGGCATGCAGCCTGTCCCTGCCATGAGAAGCAAGGGGTGGGTTTCCCTGGAATACCCTGCCTCTGATAGTCCCAGCTCTGGGATTCCCACTGGCTCTCCACCCCACTGCTCCTCTCAACAATGGGTCCTGGCTTAGCCCAGTAGGCTGTTTCAACTACTGTGTGTGGGAGCTGCTGCCCACAGAGGGTGTAGTGGGTTAGATAGAAAGCTGTCCTGTAGAGTCCTGAAGAACACTTCGACCTTCCACCCAAAGATCTCAAAGCACACTGAAGCCAATTAGCTCCCACAGCTGTGAAGTCAGACAGGGTCAACCTATTTCACAGATGAGGGAAACTGAGGCACAGAGACAGGATGGGACAAGTTATACAGTGAGTCAGTGTCAGAGCTGGCAATTGGTCACAGAAGTCCTGATTCCTTGATTTTTTTTCTATCCCTGCCATGTGATAGGGATGTCCGGTGGTGGGATGGCTTCCTAGCTCTCTGGAGGGTGCTGTAGGAGCCAGTAACAGGGACAGTAAGGGCTGATGTGACTCTGCCTGCTTGGGTGGGGGATGGGTGACATCCAACATGGAGACTTGGTCTAGATCTCCGTCTGCTGGCAAAGAGTCTTGGTATCCAGCAGCGAGGGTTGGGGTTCAAGCACAGTACTTCTGCCAGAGCAGAGCTGATCTTAGTGAGCTGGTGTCTGAACAGATTCCTGGACTAGTGCTGGAGAGTCCTGACTTGGGCTCTTGTGTAAGGATGTGAAAGAGCAGTAGAGTAGTCAACTACCCGATAAACCCTTATCGGGTAGCACTATCGACTACTCGATCACCCCTGCCTCCCCCCCCCCCCCCCCCCGCCGCTGCTCTGCGCTTCTAAAGGGACAGAGGAGCCAGCCTGCAAAGATGATGGCTCAATCTCTGCTCTCCCATTGAGTCTCAGGACAACCCTCCCCGTGCTGCCACTCTGCTTTCTTAAAGGGACAGAGCAGCCGGTCCCGTCAGTCTCAGCACAAGCCTCCCTCCTGCTGCTCTGCATTATTAGGGACAAGGGAGTCTGCATGCAAAGACACTGGCTCAGTCCCAGTTGCCCACCTGTAGCACCCGAGCCTGACAGCCAAGGGAAGTCCCCTCTGCTACACCTGCAAAGGAGCATTCCATTCCATGTAGCCCCAGCTGGGCTGGCGGGGGGCTGAGAGAGACTGGAAGTGAGAGCTGCAGCTGTGCTAAGGTAGCAGGTAGAGGTCGGTCCACCTCAATTTAGCCCATAGGGGAGGCCTGGGAGACAAAGGCTACGTCTACACTGGCAGCTTCTTGTGCAAAAACTCTTCCAGAAGAGAACGTCTACGCTGGCATGTGCTTTTGTGCAAGAGCATCCATGCCAGTGTAGACGCTCTCTTGCGCAAGAACGCTCTGATGGCCATTTTAACGATAGGGCTTCTTGCGCAATAACTTCATATTGCCTGTCTCCACTGGCCTCTTGCGCAAGAACAGTTTGGAGAAATTGTTGCCAGTGACTGTAGGGGGCCCACGCACACTCTCTCTTCAAGGTACTGACTGTCCCTACCTTCCACTGAAGCCAGTAGGAGTTGAAGGCTTAGGTGCCAGAGTGCAGGAGACACCCATGTCTCTCCCAAGTCCTGGGGCTCCTCTGCCTTGTGCTAGTGGCAGCATGGAATCCAGAGGCGCTCCAAGGCTGAGATGAGACCAGGCGCACATGTAAGGAGCAGGAAGAAAGCCCAGCCAGGCATCAGGCACTGCCCACCAGCTGGATCCCCCTCCAACTGCTGGGGACAATGGGTATGTTGGGGCCCTGCCACAGGCCGGTAACCTTCTTGTTCTCTGTCTTTCTCACACGCTGACCCAGGCTTGATAAATGTGAGAAGAGGAACAGTCTTTTCATCAAGACAGACCAGCCAGGTCGATTCAGCTATACCAGCCCACGTGAGTGCATGCATTTATAAAAAGGGAAATAAGAACAACCCAGGAAACTACAGACCAGTTAGTTTAACTTCTGTGCCAGGGAAGATAATGGAGCAAGTTAATTAAGGAAATCATCTGTAAACACTTGGAAGATGGCAAGGTGATGGGGAACAGCCAGCATGGATTTGTAAAGAACAAATCATGTCAAACCAATCTGATAGCTTTCTTTGATAGGATAACGAGTCTTGTGGATAAGGGAGAAGCGGTGGATGTGGTATACCTAGACTTTAGTAAGGCGTTTGATATGGTCTCGCATGATATTCTTATCAATAAACTAGGCAAATACAACTTAGATGGGGCTACTATAAGGTGAGTGCATAACTGGCTGGATAACAGTACTCAGAGTATTTATTAATGGTTCACAATCTTGCTGAAAAGGTATACCAAGTGGGGTTCCGCAGGGGTCTGTTTTGAGACGGGCTCTGTTCAACATCTTCATCAACGATTTAGATATTGGCATAGAAAGTATGCTTATTAAGTTTACAGATGATACCAAACTGGGAGGAGTTGCAACTGCTCTGGAGGACAGGGTCACAATTCAAAATGATCTGGACAAAGTGGAGAAATGGTCAGAGGTAAACAGGATGAGGTTTAATAAAGAGAAATGCAAAGTGCTCCACTTAGGAAGGAACAATCAGTTTCACACATACAGACTGGGAAGCGACTGTCTAGGAAGGAGTATGGCAGAAAAGGACCTACCGGTTATAGTGGACCACAAGCTGAATGAGTCAGCAGTGTGATGCTGTTGCAAAAAAAGCAAACATGATTCTGGGATGCATTAACAGGTGTGTTGTGAGCAAGACACGAGAAGTCATTCTTCTGCTCTCCTCTGCGCTGGTTAGGCCTCAGTTGGAGTATTGTGTCCAGTTCTGGGCACCGCATTTCAAGAAAGATGTGGAGAAATTGGAGAGGGTCCAGAGAAGAGCAACAAGAATGATTAAAGGTCTAGAGAACATGACCTATGAAGGAAGGCTGAAAGAATTGGGTTTGTTTAGTTTAGTTAGCCGTCTTCAGGTATCTGAAAGGGTGTCATAAGGAGGAGGGAGAAAATTTGTTCATCTTGGCCTCTGGGGATAGAACAAGAAGCAATGGGCTTAAACTGCAGCAAGGGAGGTTTAGGCTGGACATTAGGAAAAAGTTCCTAACTGTCAGGGTAGTCAAACACTGAAATAAATTGCCCAGGGAGGCTGTGGAATCTCCATCTCTGGAGATATTTAAGAGCAGGTTAGATAAATGTCTATCAGGGATGGTCTAGACAGTATTTGGTCCTGCCATGAGGGCAGGGGACTGGACTTGATGACCACTTGAGGTCCCTTCTAGTCCTAGTATTCTATGATTTGCAGCATTGGCTCCATTGCAGCATCCTATCCTGCCATGGCACACAGCCCTCTGGGCAGTGCCAAGCAGCTGAGAACAGGACAGTTGGCCTCTTTATCGGGAGTCATTAGATAAATAAATCCAGCGCTTTCTTCTGAGAGGCACCTTCCAGCTCCAGGCCAGCCCAAAGGGGAGCAGATTTAGCACAAGGATTAAGTGCTGTTAGCACTTAACTGTGCAAGAAAAGAGATTGAGGAGCTGCTGGCTGAAATCTCAGCTTGGCAAGGCTCCTGTGCTGGGTGTCCGAATGCCATTGCCAAGGCAGAGGGCACCAGAATGAATCCAGGGCTGGATTCCTGTTCTCTCTGAACTGGACTCTGCCATGGCCTGACTCAGGGTATGAGCGCTGAGAAGTCAGTGGGAGCTGGGGGGTGCAGGGCACTTTGGCTAATCGGAGCCCCAAGTTTGTCATCTCGGCAGTTTTCTGAAGTGGCTTTGACAAGTAACCAGGCCACTATCTACAAGTCACCACTGAGGAACCCCTCCTCTGTTCTGTCTGAACATTTGGCAGAGTGATTGGAGAATTTGAATTGGCTGAGCAAGGGGCACCTAACTCTCCTCTTAGGAGGTCAAATTGGAGCTCTAGAGCCAAATCTTGCTTGGTGCATGCAAAATCATACTGCAGATGGGGTGCCATTCTGAAGAGCTCACTACATTGCTCCAGCCAGTGGCCAACCACATGCTCTTCAAAATGGTGCCGCCAGTCCAATACTGGACAAAATGACAGGCAGTTTTTTCTTGGTACCAGATGGGGGACAAACCACCCGACGAGAGGAATGTTGGGTTCAGAATCGGGGCATGGCCTACCTACCAGCTGGCATAAATCAGCTCTACTCCACTGGAGTCCTTGCCTGTTTATACCAGCTGAGGGGCAGCAGGGTTGGGTGGAGGAGCCCCACTCAGCTGGGGGTATCAGGCCTTGGGGGGAGGGGGCCCCCACTCCACATATGCGCTAGTATCTCTGCCTGCTCATCTTTACCCTGCACCTTTGTCCATGCATCCTGCAGGTTCGGGTAGCCAGCATGACATCCGTGTGGTGGAGACCAACTACAACGAGTATGCCCTGCTGCATACCAAGATGCTCAAGGGCACCGACTCCTTCACCATGGTGACTCTCTATGGTATATGGCACCTGGATCTGAGGCCCATGGTGGCACTTCTGCCCTGCACATTGGAGAACTCTGCTGGCAGACACTTAGGCTCCCTTGTGGCCCTCTGTCCCCCACCCCATCTGAGAGACAGTGCTCACACTCCACATGTCCCTGCTTTGAATTTCAGTAGGATTTGTCTAGAGGGAGTGGGGGCTCATCCCTCTGCGGAACCAGAGGCTCTGCCCTGAGCCCAGTGGCAGGGCAGTAGCTCTTGTGTTACTGGCTGAGGCAAGGCTGGTTGTGATGCACAGAAAGGGTTTGCTGGCAAGGCTGATGGACACAGACTCTGTTAGCCTATGGCTAACACAGGCTGTCATGGAAGGGGCTGATTATAGTGGGAGGGACTCCCTCTCATCTGGAGGTTTTTTTCTTCCCTGGCTGCAGGCAGAACTAAGGAACTGAACCCTGAATTGCTTGAGAAGTTCTCCCAGTTCTCCATGGTGCAGGGGCTCCCAGAGGATGCTATTCTCCTCCTGCCAAAAACTGGTAAGAACAAGCTGTAAGTAAACAAGGCAAGAGATAAGAGTGGGAGAACATGAGGGTTAGGGTGCACTTGGCAAGCCTCTGTGTAATACAAGCTGCTTCCAGCTGTGTTCCTAACCCAGCCTTTTCCTATTTAGGTACCTCAATCTGGCCATATAAGTCCAAAGAGAGGCTCCTAGAATTGCCCCCATGGTCTTGATTGGAAATGGAGGGAGCTCAATGCCCCTGAACCTCCATGGCACTGTGAACCTCCCTTTAATTACCCATTAACTCCAGCCCTGATGGATGCTGTGTCCACTGTTCTGAATCGGAGGGAAAACTGCAGATCTGCTTGGGAGCATTGGCCGTGCACCATGAGTGGAAGGAGAGTGAGTTGTGCACCTATGGCCAGGCCATGCTCCCAGCTTGCCTGAGCAATGAAAACTCACTGCTTGTGCAAGGTTAGGACTGAATGTGAAGGGATGTTGCAGGGGCTAAGGCCACAAGCTCTGCCAAGGGGATGACTTACGCTTTGGACTACTGCTGCTCTCGCTGACCGTGGTACAGAGCCAGGGGAGTAAGTAGCTGTGTCCTGGGAGACTGCAGGGTTCAGCTCTTTCCAAACCCTCCACTGAATGATGACTCTTCTGGGTCTGAGTTTAGCCTCCCTGCAGTGGGAAGGAGGCCAGGCTCAGGAATCTGGGCCAAAGGTAGCACCACTGTTTCCTCACTGCCAGCAAGTCTGGCAGTCAGGGCCGGATTAAGGGGCGGGCCATGCAGATGACTCTGGTGGCTGCGTGGGGCATGGCAGGAGCTGCTGCCCAGGCCGTGGAGTGCCCCCTCCGCCCGGGCGAGAGCGTTCCTGCCTGGGGCGCCAGAATGGCTCCGGCCAGCACTGCTGGCAGCCCCCAGTCCCTGTTCCATGGGAGCTCAGCTCACTGAATACGTTGGAAGCAGATGAGATGGACAAGGGAGGGATTTTCCTAGAGCACGTGGCCACCTGCACTTGCCCCAGGACAACAGACAAATCTTGCTAACCCTCTCTCAGGTTACCTGTGTCACACTGGTGCAGTCAAAGGGGCAACTTGTGAGAGGACAACACTCCGGGGCTACGTCTACACTTTGAATAAGTAGGAATAAGATCCTCCGGAAAAGGGCGCTTTTTCCGGAGGATCGGGGCCAGTGTAGACGCTCTTTTCCGGCTTTTCTAAAAGCCGGAAAAAAACGGCGGACATTTTTATTTAAATACCGTGGGGGAGATTTAAATCCCCCGCGGATTTCCCTATTACGACCTCTGAAATTAACATGCCCCTTCCGGAAAAGGGGCCAGTATAGACGAGCCCCTGGACTGGGATCTCAAGGGGAGGTCACCCAGTTTACCCTTCCATTGCAGGCTTGGTACTTGGCATGGCACACTGGTTCCTGGCCCACTCCCAACAAGTTGAGCTGAATAGATGTTCACTTCCCATCTTCTATTCCAGGGTCTCAGACCAACAGTTCATATGCTGGGGCTATGGGCTAAACCCATCCCAAGAAGGAGCCTAGCCAATGGAGGCCTCTGGATGGAAATAAAGTCTGCAGCTGTTGAGGGCTGGTCAGGCTTAGTGCCCCAAACAGAGGGGGGATGAGAACTGCACTCAAGTGAGGGAAGGTCAGGAGCCTGGAACTGGGAGGGAATGGTGGGGGGGACCACTGGCTGTACTGGGATGGAGCTCAGGACAGGCACACTCATGTATGCTCCCCAGGCTGAGAACGAACCTGCACGGGGGACATGGCCGTGAGGACCAGCCTGTGTGAAACAGTCCTGCCTTAAAAACCCATCAGCTCCCTAGGTCTTTTCCCAATAGCCTTTCTATGGCACTGCCCAGGCTTCAGATCATCGGCCACTCTGCTATAACTTTGAGCCCAAGCTGCCATAGGCTTGAGGAATGGGATAGCGGTGACCTCTAGTCACCAAATAAGTGTAAAGGAGCAAACCCATTGGGAAGGAGGCAGGCCATGCCCTGCTCCCTGGACCTAGCCCAGCAATGCCCTGGACTAATGGGAGTGGCTCAGGGGGAAGCAAAGTGTGGGAAAACTGCAAAGCATCCTGCAGTAGCAAAACACAGCAACACCCCTGCTAGCCCCTCTGTCATTGTCCCTCCATCCTGACCCCTGCTATTCCAGCCCTGCCCCATGCACAGCTCTGCTGTCATGATCTGCAGCCCTTTGCTATTCCAATCCTGCATTGAACAGTGACCTTTAATTGTGCTTGTGTCTTTTTAATGGGAACAGAAGAGGCTCCAGCATACCTTTAAACAAATGCCAGCTGCTTGCTACACCCACTGACAGCTGGTCCTTGACAGCAGGAAATGCTGTTAGACTGGCTTTCTCTGCTCTCATAGCCCTTTTGTGGGGGCTGTGGAGAAGGCTTTCTGCCCCACAACTCACCTGAGGGATGTAGGTAACCAGGTAGCCCCACACCAGCTCAGGTCAGTGAAACTGGATCAGCATTAAGCAGCAGCAAAGAAGAGAAAAGGAACTACACACCTTGCTGGGCTTTCCTGCACTTTGCTTATAGCCCAGAGAAGAACTAAGCAGCTCTCATGCTGGGTCCCCACCCCTCACCCCCCGAAATGGTTCTGACTACTAGTTCTTCCAAAAGGCAGGTGCCTATGTCAGCTGATTTCTGTATGTATCTCTCCCCAGACAAATGCATGACGGATGCTGCATAGGTGAGTAGGATTGCTTTGCAAGGGGTTGTGGCTTCTCTTCCACTGCTGCAATCTGGAGAGCACAACAGAGGTGGTTATACAGAGTGTGAGGATTTTTTTGTTTTTTATTTTTCAAGAGAGGAAGCACATGCCATTCCCAGCCTCTTTCAGGATTTGTCTACCTTAATATTGAAACATAAAATTAAGCTTGACCTGCTCTCCTAGATTTTTTTTTTTTTTTTCCTGAGGACTGCTCAGCCCTCCTCCTAAATCCTCTCTCTAGAGAGAGGTGTATACCGCCCTTATTTCCAGGTGAAGTAATTAATTGCTTACCTCCAAGTTAGGAGAACCTATTTAAGCCTTTCCCAGCAAGAGCAGCATCTTCTTCCAGGGTGGGAAGTGTTAAATGCCTTGTAAATCACAGCTGGCAATGTTTATTTGCCTTCGCCCAAACGGGAGCTCTCAAATATCTGACCCCTCATTAAAGGATGTGTGGGATCCCTGGTGGCAGAGATGGGACTGGGATGTAATGAACAGAAAGGGGTTCAGAGCTGCTGGACACTGACAGACCCTCTGGGTCTTTCTGGTTCTGTCATCTCCCAGGGCCTCCCTAAGTCCTGGAGTGGGCTAAGCAACTATGGGAAAGGCAGCTGGCTATCCTACAGGTCTGGGGATAAACATTGGGAAGGTCACTGATGTCTAAGCAGCATTTCCTTTCTCCTCCCTCCCAGGCAGAGGCTGTAAGACACCATTCTAGGTTTTCTTCAGAGAAAGTGACATGCTGACTGACCAGCCAGGTCCTCCCCAAATAGCTGTAGTAGTCTCACGCCCTTCTGGGCTAATGCTTCTGTGTATAACAACTCCTCTCAAGTAAAATTGAAATGTAAAACACCAACCTGTTTCTCACTTGCTTCCTCATGGAACTCTCCTGCCTGGTGGAGCCAGCATCAGCAGCACGAGTTCAATGTCTAGAGCAGGGGTGGGCAAAAGGGCCTCCGGGCCAAATGTGGAGGTGGATCTGGCCCACAGAGGCCCTGCTGCTCACCCACCCCCAAGCCAATTGGGGCCTGTGGGTGCAGGAGCGCGCCCAATCTGCTCTGCCCTGAGAGCAGCACGTGGCAATTCCAGGCGTCATGTACTGCTTGCAGGGCAGGGGCAGAGCGGAGAAGGCTTTGCATGGTCCCCTGCCCCCAGGCCTTAATTGGCTGGGGGTAGCAGAATGCACGAAGTCTCTACCCGCCCTGCCATGAGCATGTGGCGCTTTGAAAGGACGCGCACTGCTTGCAGGGCATGGGGGGGGGGGGGGGGAGAGCGGAGAAGGCTTTGCATGCTCTCCTGCCCCCAGGCCAATCAGGCAGCACTTCAAAGCACAGTGTGCTCCTGGCACTCCCCCCACCCAGGCCCTGATTGGCCTGGGGGTGAGGGAGCATGCCAAGCCTCTTCCATGGCATGGGTGCCTAGTGGGAAGACAGGCAAAGGGGCTTCCCCACTCCCAGACCAATCATGGTCTGGGGGTGGGGTAGCCATGCCCCTTCCTGTTTAGGCCCTGCCTCTTCTGGGGTGACCTGGGGCTACTTCAAAAATTATTGCTCACCCCTGGTCTAGAGGCTCCTTTCCCTTAATTCAACACAGAACTAGCTCAAGCTTCCACCCAGTAACCTGGGATCCTTACACACGGCTCCTGGGCACCTCTGAGAGGCAGTATTTCTGCACTCACAAACACAGAATCTGAGTGTCAAAAAGAAACTTCATGGTGTTAATTTGGGAAAACACAAACAGGGTTCATAAACATAACCCTTGAGTAAAAGACCCACCCCAAGGAGACTGTACAGTGTCCTTCCCCCCTCAGGTTCTTAAGTTCAGCGACCCAAAAGTCCCTTTCATGTGCCTAACCCTTCTCTGCAACCCACTTGGTCAGTGCAGACCTGTGTTAGTTATTGAGCTCCCAGCCTGGGGGATGCAGCTGTGGTCATAGAACATTGTATATGGAATAATAGTGAACTGGGTTTTGCTCACCAGAGCCCTGGGTCTGAGGCCGAGTCATGTTCAAAGGGCTGGCTTGAGCTGGCAGTTTAGCTACAAGGTGCAATTAATTTCCACTCTAATCTAATCCTTCTCCCTGAGGAATGAGGAGAGTACTGTATTTTGCAAGCCCCCCTCCCTGCAAGCTAGTCTCATAGATGGTAGCAGCTGGCAGTAGAGCTTGTGATGTTGTAACTCTGGTAAGCATTCACAGGCCCCTTTGGGAGCCTGTTCCAGCTCCTGCTTGTTGTAGGCACTCAGGCTTCATCTACACTGCTGGTTTTGCTGGCAGTGAGTATGCAAATAAGGTGCGGATTAGCATATCACTTTGCCTCCTTTGCATAATTATGCACACTTTTTTGGGGGGAAAAAGTAGTGTGGATGGGGTTTTTTAGGGCAAAACCCCCATTTTCCGCAAGATCCTTATGCCTCTCCCAGATCTTGCAGAAAATGGGGGTTTTGCGGGAAAAAAAACAAGTCCAAACTACTTTTTTCCTCAAAAACTCTTTGAGCAAAAAGTTGTTCATAAATTATGCAAATGAGGCATGGCACTATGATAATCTGCACCTCATTTGCATAGACATAGCTTCAGATAGTCCCCAGTCCAAACCTTGGTGTGGTAGCCAAGAAGGCAAACACCAGCACAGCACCTGCCTCGGCAGCCTTATTTACAGGGCTAAACTGACCTATTGCTAATGTTTCTACCACTGGATGGATTTGAATCTGGGTCCTCTGGAGTTTAATATAGGAACCTCTGTAGCTTGAGCTATAAAGCTAGCTGGCTCACAGCTTAGGCTGTAGAGCTCCCTTGTTCTTATCTCTCACTATAAGTGGTCTAAGTGCCACTACATGGGACAGTGAGCCATGCTAGGTGTGTGTTACACTAACACTGTGTCTCCTGATGGGGCACTGAAAATGGTTTGAGTGCATCCTGCACAACCCTCTTCCATCACCCAGCCAACACAAGCCCATTCTCTTGCAGACAGCACTTTTGAGGGACTCCGAGGCCACCACTTCCCTGAGGGAAACCCAGCAGAGATAGGGTAGCTCTGACAAAGCTGAACAAGTGGCCCTGCACAGGGCAGGGAGCCAGACAATCAGATCATCCTTAGCCTTGGCCTGTCCTCAGAGCCTCCTGTGTCCATAATAGATGCTGAGTTACACTCATGAATGCCAGCATGTTGGACATTTCAGTACTCTTGGGCTCATCACCAAGGTGTTGGTGTGCCTCACAATCTTGCATGGATTTTTCTTCCCTATACCTTTGGGAGGCAGGACTGTGTTTTCCTCACTGAAGAAGCCTTCCCTCCACAATTGCAGCACTGCTGTGGAAATATGGATGTGGGGTTTCAAATACTCTCAGCTTGGACATGCCTCTTGTTTCTTTAACTGAATGAGAGGTGAGCCATACATCCTATTCACAGAAGCCAAATGGACAGTGAGGTGAGGGGGTGACCCGTCAGCATTGGGCCCTGATGCCACAGAAAATTCAGTGCCCAAGGTCACAGTATTGGAGTGTACAGGGGACAACATGGGCTGCTAATCAGGACACCTGGAGCTAATTAAGAATCAGCTAGTTCTGGTTAAAAAGACTTCCCTTCAGCTAGCTCAGTGTGTAAGGAGCTGGAGTAAGACAATCATAGAGCTGGAAGAGACCTCAGAAGGTGTGACGGCGCGTTGGGGGTCCCCCGTCTCCTGCACCCCGAAATGGCACAAACAGACTGCACCAGCCGGTGGAATAGAGGAAGTTTATTGCCTCTCCAGGATACAGCACAGCACAGATGTAGTCTGGTCACAGAGCTGGGCTAGGATGCCTCAGGCCCCCTTGAGATGGGGGGAGACTGGGCCCCTAAATTCCAGCCCCTCTCCCTAGGCTGTCTCCTCCATGCTCCCAGACAGCAACTAACCCACACTCTTCCAGCTCTGTCCCCCAGCCAGGGCAGCATTCCATCTTCCTTTGTTCCTCTCCATGGGGGGTGTCTGGTTCAACAGGTTTGGCGTTACCTTTGCATAATGAGGTTTTCCCTGCTGGGTCTTGCTCCAGACAGCAGAGGTCACCACAGCCCAGCAAGTACCCCCACTACGTCACAGAAGGTCATCAAGTCCAGCCCCCTGCCCATGGCAAGACCAATCCCAACAAATCAACCCAGCCAGGGCTTTGTCAAGTGAAGAAACCTCTAGGGATGGAGATTCCACCACCACTTCCCTAGGTAACCCATTCCAGTACTTCATCATGCTCCTAGGGAAATAGTTTTTCCTAATATCCAACCTAGACCTCCCCCACTGTAACTGGAGACCATTGCTCGTTGTTCTGCCACCTGTCACTACTGTGAACAGCCTTTCTCCATCCTCTTTGGAACCTCCCTTCAGGAAGTTGAAGGCTGCTATCAAATCCCCCCTCACTCTTCGCTTCTGCAGACTAAAGAAACCCAACTCCCTCAGTCTCTCCTCATAGGTCAGGTGCTCCAGCCCCCTAATCATTTTGGTTGCCCTCCGCTGGACCCTCTCCAATGCGTCCACATCCTTTCTGTAGTGGGGGGCCCAGAACTGGACACAATACTCCAGGCCTATGTCTACACTGGCATGATTTTCCGAAAATGCTTTTAACAGAAAAGTTTCCGTTAAAAGCATTTTCGGAAAAGCACGTCTAGATTGGCAGGATGCTTTTCCGAAAAAGCACTTTTTGCGGAAAAGCGTCTGTGGCCAATCTAGACGTGGTTTTCCGCAAAAAAGCCATTTTCGTGATCAGGGCTTTTTTGCGGAAAACAGTACTTTTGGCCCTACACTGGCCCTTTTGTGCAAAAGTCTTTCAGAAAAAGACTTTTGCCCGAACGGGACCAGCACAGTATTTCCGGAAAAGCACTGACGATCTTACATGAGATCATCAGTGCTTTTCCGGAAATTCAAGTGGCCAGTGTAGACAGATGGCAAGTTTTTCCGCAAAAGCAGATGATTTTCCACAGCCCAGATGTGGCCTCACCAGAGCCGAGTAAAGGGGAATAATCACTTCTCTAGATCTGCTGGCAATGCTCCACCTAATGCACCCTAATATGCCATTAGCCGCCTTAGCTACAAGGGCACACTGTTGACCCATGTCCAGCTTCTCATCCACTGTAATCTCCAGGTCCTTTTCTGCAGAACTGCTACTTAGCCAGTCGGTCCCCAGCCTGTAACAATGCTTGGGATTCTTCCATCCCAAGGGCAGGACTCTACAATTGTCCTTGTTGAATCTCCTCAGATTTCTTTTGGCCCAATCCTCTAATCTGTCTAGGTCACTCTGGACCCTATCCCTGCCCTCCAGCGCATTTACCTCTCACCCTATCTTGGCGTCATCTGCAAACTTGCTGAGGGTGCAATCCATCCCCTCATCCAAGTCATTAATAAAGACGTTGAACAAAACCGGTCCTCGAACCGATCCTTGGGGCACTCTGCTAAAAACTGACTGCCAACCTGACATCAAGCCGCTGATCACTACCCATTGGGTCCAACATTCTAGCCCGCTTTCTATCCATCTTACTGTCCATTTATCCAATCCATACTCCCTTAACTTTCTGGCAAGAATATTGTGAAAGACCGTATGAAAAGCTTCGCTACAGTCAAGGTATATCACATCAACTGACTTTCCCATATCCACAGAGCCAGCTACCTCATCATAGAAGCTAATCAGATTGGTCAGGCATGACTTGCCCTTGGTGAATCCATGTTGACTATTCCTGATCACTTTTTCTTCTTCCAAGTGCTTCAAAATGGATTCCTTGAGAATCCCCTCCATGATTTTTCCAGGGACTGAGGTAAGGCTGACTGGTCTATAGTTCCCTGGATTGTCCTTCTTCTCTTGTTTAAATCATAGAATCACAGAACTGAAAGATACCTCAGAAGGTCATCAAGTCCAGCCCCCTGCTCTAGGCAGGACCAATCCCAACTAAATCAACCCGGCCAGGGCTTTGTCAAGCTGAGACTTAAACACCTCTAGGGATGGAGACTCCACTACTTCCCTAGGTAACCCATTCCAGTACTTCACCACCGTCCTAGTGAAATAGTTTTTCCTAATATCCAACCTGGACCTCTCCCACCACAACTTGAGACCATTGCTCCTTGTTCTGCCATCTGTCACTACTGAGAACAGCCTCTCTCCATCCTCTTCGGAACCTCCCTTCAGGAAGTTGAAGGCTGTTATCAAATCCCCCCTCACTCTTCTCTTCTGCAGACTAAACAGACCCAACTCCCTCAGCCTCTCCTCATAAGTCATATGCTCCAGCCTCCTAATCATTTTGGTTGCCCTCCGCTGGACCCTCTCCAATGCGTCCACATCCTTTTTGTAGTGGGGGGCCCAGAATTGGACACAATACTCCAGATGTGGCCTCACCAGAGCTGAATAAAGAAGAATAATCACATCTCTGGATCTGCTGGCAATGCTCCTAATACAACCTAATATGCCATTAGCCTTCTTGGCTACAAGGGCACACTGTTGACTCATATCCAGCTTCTCATCCACTATAACCCCCAGGTCCTTTTCTGCAGAACTACTACTTAACTGGTTGGTTCCCAGCTTGTAACTATGCTTGGGATTCTTCCGTCCCAAGTGCAGGACTCTACACTTGTCCTTGTGGAACCTCATCAGATTTCTTGTGGCCCAATCCTCCAATTTGTCTAAGTCACTCTGGACCCTATCTCTGCCCTTAAGCGTATCTACCTCTCCCTCTAGCTTAATGTCATCCGCCAACTTGCTGAGGGTGCAATCCATCCCCGCATCCAGGTCATTAATAAAGATATTGAACAAAACTGGTCCTAGAACTGAACCTTGGGGCACTCTGCTAGAAACCGACTGCCATCCTGACATCGAGCCGTTGATCACTACCTGCTGGGCCCGGCCTTCTAGCCATCTTTCTATCCATCTTACCGTCCATTTATCCAATCCACATTCCCTTAAATTGCTGGCAAGAATATTGTGGGAGACCGTATCAAAAGCCTTGCTAAAGTCAAGGTATATCACATCCACTGACTTTCCCACGTCCACCGAGCCAGTTACCTCATCAAAGAAGCTAATCAGATTGCTCAGGCACAACTTTCCCTTTGTGAATCCATGCTGACTATTCCTAATCACTTTCCTCTCTTCCAAGTGCCTCAAAATGGATTCCTTAAGGATCCCTTTCATGATTTTTCCAGGAACCAAGGTAAGACTGACCGGCCTACAGTTCCCTGAATCATCCTTCTTCCCTTTTGTGAAGATGGGCACTGCATTTGCCTTTTTCCAATCATCTGGGATGTCTCCCGATCTCCACGACTTTTCAAAGATAATAGCCAAAGGCTCCTCAATGACATTTGCCAACTCCCTCAGTACCCTCGGATGCATTAAGTCCGGACTCATGGATTTGTGTACGTTTAGCTTTTCTAAATAGTTCCTAACCTGTTCTTTACCCACCACGGGCTGTCCATCTTCATCCCATCTTGCGTCACTTAGCGCAGAAGTCCAGGAGCCGACCTTGTCCGTGAATACAGAGGCAAAGAAAGCATTGAGTACTTCAGCTTTCCTCACATCATCTGTCACTAGGTTACCTCTTTCATCCATTAGGGTGACCCTCTCTGATCACCTTCTTCTTGTTAACATGCCTGTAGAAACCTTTCTTGTTATCCTTCACATCCTTAGCCAGTCGCAATTCCATTTGCGCTTTCGCCTTCCTGATAGCCCCCCGGCATTCTTGAGTTATACATTTAAACCTCTCCCTGGTCATTTGTCAAGTTTCCACTTTTTGTAAGCTTCCTTTTTGTGCTTAAGTTCCCCTGTAAGCCAATCCGGTCTCCTACCATGTTTGCTTCTCTTGCTACGTGTCGGGATGGTTTCTTTCTGTGCCTTCAATAAGGCTTCTTTAAAATACTGCCAGCTGTCCTGGACTCCTTTCCGCTTCATGTTAGCATCCCAGGGGATTCTGCCCATCAGATCTCTGAGGGAGTCAAAATCTGCTTTTTTGAAGTCCAAGGTGTGTATTTTACTACTCTCTTTTCTTCCTTTGGTCAGGATCCTGAAATCTACCATCTCATGATCACTGCTTCCCAGCTTGTCATCCACCTCCACTTCCCCTATTAGTTCCTCCCTGTTTGTGAGCAGAAGGTCAAGCTGCGCACAGCCCCTGGTTGGATCCTTCAGCACTTGTGTCAAGAAGTTATCCCCAACATTCTCCAAAAACTTCCTGGATTGCCTGTGTACTGCCGTATTGGTTTCCCAACAGATGTCAGGGTGATTAAAGTCCCCTACGAGAACCAGGGCCTGCGATCTAGAAGCTTCGCTCAGTTGTCTGAAGAAAGCCTCATCTACCTCATCCACCTGATTCGGTGGCCTGTAGCAGACACCAACCACAACATCACTGCTGTTGTTTGCTCCTTTAAACTTAACCCATAGACTCTCAACAGGTTTTTCTCCCTCTTTATACTGGAGTTCAGAGCAATCATAGTGCTTTCTTACATATAGTGCAACTCCTTCTCCTTTTCTCCCCTGCCTGTTCTTCCTGAACAGTCTATACCCTTCCATGACAGCGCTCCAGTCATGTGAGTCATCCCACCAAGTCTCTGTTATCCCAATTAAATCATATTTCTTGGTCTGGGCCAGGGCCTCCAGTTCTTCCTGTTTGTTGCCCAGGCTTCTTGCATTAGTGTACAAACACTTCAGGTAACCAGTTGATCGCCCTATCTTCTCCATTCGAAACAGGGGTCCTCCTTTCTTGCTCTTTCCTCTCTGCATTTCTTCTGGGTATCCGACTTTCCCACTCCCCTCAGGGTTTTGGTCACCGTCCCCCGACAAACCTAGTTTAAAGCCCTCCTCACTAGGTTTGCAAGCCTGCCTGCGAAGATACTCCTTCCTCTCTTCGTTAGGTGGATCCCATCTCTTCCTAACAATCCTTGTGCCTGGAACAGAGTCCCATGGTCGAAGAAACCAAAGCCCTCTCTGCGACACCACCTGCGCAACCACGCATTGACGTCCTCAATTCGACGATCCCTGCCCAGTCCTTTCCCTTCAACAGGGAGGATGAACGAGAACACCACTTGCACTCCGAATTCTTGGATCCTTCTTCCCAGGGCTACATAATCCGCAGTAACCCGCTCAAGGTCATTCTTGGTCGTATCATTAGTTCTCACGTGGAGAAGCAGGAAGGGGTTTGGAAGCGATCCGAAGCAGGAAGCAGGAAGCGATCCGAAGGTTTGATCAGCTTGGTAAGCCTCTCAGTGACATCCTGAATGCGAGCTCCCGGTAGGCAGCACATCTCTCGAGATTCCAGGTCTGGACGGCAGAGGGATGGCTCAGTCCCTCTTAGGAGGGAGACCACGACCACGACCACCACCGTCCTGTTTGCAAGCTCCTTGGTCGCTTGCCCGCTGCATTATAAAGCCCTGGAGTGCCTGAAAGTCCTGCTCCCTACCAAGGCTCAGCCAATCAGCAGAGGCTTCTAGAATTCAAACTTTAATTAGAAGCCAACAGTTTCCACCTGCCAATCACAGCACCTACCAATCATAACCAATCACAGCACAAACTCCATCAAGGGGAGGGGAAGGGCAAAAGGAAAAAAAAAAAAACCTCACAAACACAGGGGAAAAAAACAAACAAACAAACAAAACCAAAAAAAGAACACACAACAACCCTCACTCACAAAAACAAGCTCAGCACACAGCAAGAAAGCCCCAATAACAACACACACTTCCCTCAAGAGTCCTGTATCTGCTTCTCCTTTACCTGGAGAACTCCCTCTCTAAACTCCCTGTTAGCACTCACCTGTTTGCACAAAGATGGGCACTACATTTGCCTTTTTCCAATCATCCGGGATCTCTCCTGATCTCCATGAGTTTTCAAAGATAATGGCCAAAGGCACTGCAATGACATTTACCAACTCCCTCAGAACCCTCGGATGCATTAAATCCAGAACCATGGATTTGTGTATGTCTAGCTTTTCTAAATAGTTCCTTACCTGTTTTTTCCCCATCAAGGGCTATCCATCTCCTTCCCATACTGCGATGCCTAGTGCAGTAGTCTGGGGGCTGACCTTGTCTGTGAAGACAGAGGCAAAGAAAGCATTGAGTACTTCAGCTTTTCCCACATCATCTGTCACTAGGGCCGTGTCCAGACTCAGGGGTTTTTTCGGGAAAAGTAGCCTTTTCCCAAAAAAACTTCCCCTGCGTCCAGACTCAAGCCGCGTTCTTTCGAAATTATTTCGAAAGAACGCGGCTTTTCTTTCGATGGCGGTAAACCTCGTTTCACGAGGAAGAACGCCTTCCTTCGAAAGTTCCTCTTTCGAAGGAAGGCGTTCTTCAATGTAAAGAGGCCATCTTCGAAAGAGAGCATCCAGACTCGCTGGGTGCTCTCTTTCAAAAAAGCGGATTTCCTCTATCGAAAGATCCGCCTGCTGTCTAGACGCGATCTTTCGAAAGAGGCTCTTTCAAAAGATGCTTTCGAAAGAGCCTCTTTCGAAAGAAGCCTGCAGTCTAGACATAGCCTAGGTTACCTCCCTTATCCAGTTAGGGTCCCACACCCTCTCTGATCACTCTCTTATTGCTAACATGCCTGTAGAAACCTTTCTTGTTACCTTTCACATCCCTTGCTAGCTGCAATTCCAGTTGTGCTTTCGCCTTCCTGATAACTCCCCTGCATTCTCGAGCAATATATTTATACTCCTCACTAGTAGTCATCTGTCCAAGATTCCACTTCTTGTAAGCTTCCTTTTTGTCTTTAAGCTCACCAAGGATTTCCCCGGTAAGCCAATCTGGTTGCCTACCATATTTGTTTTTCTTACTGCACATTGGGATGGTTTCTTCCTGTGCCTTCAATAAGGCTTCTTTAAAATACTGCCAGCTCTCCTGGATTCCTTTCCCCTTTATGTAAGCATCCCAGGGAATCCTGCCCATCAGTTCTCTGAGGGAGTCAAAGTCTGCTTTTCTGAAGTCCAGGGTGTGTATTGTGCTATTCTTCTTTCTTCCTTTGGTCAGGATCCTTAAATCTACCATCTCATGATGATCACTGCTTCCCAGGTTGTCACCCACCTCTACTTCTCCTACTAGTTCCTCCCTGTTTGTGAGCAGCAGGTCAAGCTACGCATGGCCCTGGTTGGTTCCTTCAGCACTTGTACCAAGAAGTTATCCCCAACATTCTCCAAAAACTTCCTGGATTGTCTGTGTACTGCTGTATTGGTCTCCCAACAGATGTCAGGGTGATTAAAGTCCCCCATGAGAACCAGGGCCTGTGATCTGGAAGCTTCTCTCAGTTGTCAGAAGAAAGCCTCGTCTATCTCATCCATCTGATCCGGTGGTCTATAGTAGACACCAGCCACAACATCACCCCTGTTGCTTCCACCTCTAAACTTAATCCATAGACTCTCAACAGGCCTTTCTCCCTCTATATACTGGAGCTGTGAGCAATCATACTGCTCTCTTACATACAATGCAACTCCTCCTTTTCTCCCCAGCCTGTTCTTCCTGAACAGTTTATATCCTTCCACGACAGTGCTTCAGTCATGCGTGTCATCCCACCAAGTCTCTGTTATTCCAATCAAGATGCTACAGAAGGACTGGGAGGTACAAACACTATCAGATACCAGGAGAGAAGTCTTGTGGTAAGGATAAAGAAGGTGCTAGAGAGGAGTTGTGGGGAGGTGGCCCAGGAATCACAGTTATCACATTGTTGGTTCAGGAGACATTGCAGACAGCTGCTATTTACGGGGTCCCTGGGCTGGAACTAGAACAGAGGGTGGACCTGGGATCTCCCCATTTTGCCTACTTGCCATGGGGCAGTTGACCTGGTCAATGAGACACATGAGAGGGGAAGGACTACTTTGGAAAGGGGTCTGGCCGGTTCCTGAATCACTTGGAGGGATAGCAGAGAGGATGAGGATTGGTCTCCTCCCTTTTTCCCCATCCTAGCCAATGATGAGTATGGCTAAATCAATGACAAGTTTGTGCCCCTGGAGATGACATCTAAACCGAGGGCTGCCATGAGCCTCTGAGGTGAGCAGCCTGCCCAAAAGCACAGGACCTGCCATGGCAGAGAAGGAGCTTTGTCACATTCTGTAATAAGCAAACTTTATATGTCTGTTAGGGCTAATACAGGCTAAACAGTGGAGAGCTCTTGCTTATGCCTGGAAAACCTAACTTCGAGAGTCCAAGTGGCACAGACACACTGTTTCTCCTTATCTGGGATTTTTATTCCCTTTTTCTCTTCTCTGAACTTTCAGTTCTGCTGCTGGGAGAAAGTCACTTGCATTTTCCTCTTCCCTGGGGGTGGAATTGGGGCAGTAAATCAACAGTCTTTTGTCCTCTAATGTTCTATAATAGTAGCTCTCCTGTCTGGTGATTTGCATTGCTATAGAGGCTTATACCACAAATGGTCAAATATTACGTTACACTATGCAATACAAGGCTACGTCTAGATTGCATCCCTTTTTCGTAAAAGGGATGCAAATTAGACGTATCGCAATTGCTAATAAAGCATGCATTTAAATCTCCCCCAGATTTAACTACAGACAATCCAGGATTGTCGGTTCGTTCGTAAGTCGGACCCCACAGAGTTACACGCGACCTCGCTATTCGTAAGCACAGATCGCGTTCGTAACTCAGGGTCCGCTGTTTATGACAGCTTCGGTCGTAACTGCGAATGGTCATAAGTCAATCCAGAATGTCCTTGACTAGGTCTCTCCCTTATTTCTCCTTTTCTGGGAACGTTGCCGCCTTCTGTACCATTTTGTCTCCTTTTCTTCCACACAGTCCTTTCTCTCAAAGTTGTAAACAAGTCCATAATCCTCCAGGGCCCTGACTCGAACCTTAGTATGGCCTGTCTTCAGCTCACTTACTGTTAATTCAGTCATGCCAATCATTCACACTAGCCATGATTCGTGACAAGCACCCCATAAGCATTGGATCAGCCTGCTGCCCCACCTCTGTGCTGCTACCTCTGATACAGAGGAAGCAGTATGGTGGGAGGAGGCAGGCAGGAGCTGCTATGCATGAGCACTGTGTGTGGTGGCTTCATGGACCCACCTGTCAATCCCCTTGCTGCCTCTTATATAGGGAGAGCTTGAGCGTTGGATTGTGTTGCTTCCAGGGGACAGATCCGTTGGGGCATCTCTTAGCCTCCCCAGGCTGCCTGTTGCGAAGGGATCGTGGTGTAATAGGCTCTCCCTGTAAACTCTGGGGCGTCTGTCGGCCTGTTGGCTGCCCGCCCCGAAGGGATCCCAATCCTAGCGGTAAAGACACGGACGTTAAACTCTTCAGAGCGCCCTCACCTAGACTGCCCACTGCGACGGGGCCTTGTGTCTCAGCAGTTGAAGACTCGGGTGTAACACACACGCACTGGCCTGACCATCGGAGTGTGCAGAGAGGGGGTGTGACAGTCAGATGGTGCCATGGCAGCGCATTCCTGCATGTGAGCATTTGGCGCAGTGTGTGGCTTTTGCATGGGCATGTGTGCATGATGTGTTCCAGTCAGACGGTGTCCTGGCAGCAGTGCCAGGTGGATACTTGGGTCCCACTCCTGGAGAGCAACACCCCTCACCTCCCCAGCTGGAGCCTGCAATGGCCCAGACAGTCTGAGAGGGGAAGAGCTGGGCAGGACAGGGACTCGGGCTCAGGGCCCCACCCGTGACTGCAGCGGGAGCTGGCAGACACTGAGACGGACACGTGCCCTCTCGGGGGGGGGGCCTCGTTTTGACATTTCACACATGGGAACCCCACTCTGTCTCCCATGATGCACTGACGCGGGCGGGGGGGATTGTAACTCCTGTGGCGCGTTCTGGCATGAGGCAGGAGCTGTGTGTCTCGCATCCCTCACAGGGCAACAAACAGCAGTCACGTGGGCGCTGTGAGCTCTCACAATGTAGTGTCATGCCAACACATGTGGCGCGGTGGACACCCGCGCGCCGTCCCACAGACCGGAAGTGACGTTTGCTTGGTCCACAGCCTGACAGCAACCGACTGGGAACCGTTACCGGAAGGTGTCCAGGTACGAGTGCTCAGCTGGTGCCAGGTCAGCAAGTGGTAGGCAGGAGACACGGGGCTAGGTGGGATGGGTTCAGACATGGGGTACCTGTCTGGGGCAGAGACTGGGGCCAGGAGTTTCCTGCAGCAGTGCAGCCAGTGTAGCCCACCAGCTCCCGTGGTATGCGGGGCAGAGGAGGGACAGCAGAGACCGTAACTGAGCAACTATGGAGGCTGGAACCGCTCCGACAAGGCACCGCTCTGCTTACGTTGCCGGGTGTCCGGTTTTGAACTGGATGGTCCAATAGTTCAGCTTTTTCTTCGGGAAACAAATTGAGAAAATAGAAATGTCGGGTACTTTCTAAATCAGATGGAATGCAGATTGTGACGTCATGTCAGGCGTGTCCGGTATTTGTGGTGAAACCATCTGGCAGCCCCGGCTCTGCTCCTTGCTTGGGGGGGGCGCCCTGCCTCTGGGGCAGGTCCTGACGTCACAGGGAGCGGGTTCCCCAGGAAATCCCACCCTAGGCGCAGGAGAAGCAACGCAGTGCATGCCGGGAGACGGGAGAGAGCCTCCACCAGCCACTGTGGGCCCGTGGCACCATAGGAGCAGTAGGGTCTGGACTGGACTGCGCCACCCGGCCCCGAGGGAGCGGCGGCGGGGTCAGAGCGTGACGCTGCCCCGCCCGGATCTCAGCCCTTGGGCGCCCGAGTGTGCACCCCGCCCGGCCGGGCCGCTCCCCTGTAGCTCCGCCCCCAGCACCCCGCCCGGCCGGGCCGCTCCCCTGTAGCTCCGCCCCCAGCGCTGAGCCCCGCCCAGCCGGGCCGCTCCCCTGTAGCTCCGCCCCCAGCGCTGAGCCCCGCCCGGCCGGGCCGCTCCCCTGTAGCTCCGCCCCCAGCGCTGAGCCCCGCCCGGCCGGGCCGCTCCCCTGTAGCTCCGCCCCCAGCGCTGAGCCCCGCCCGGCCGGGCCGCTCCCCTGTAGCTCCGCCCCCAGCGCTGAGCCCCGCCCGGCCCGGCCGCTCCCCTGTAGCTCCGCCCCCAGCGCTGAGCCCCGCCCGGCCCGGCCGCTCCCCTGTAGCTCCGCCCCCAGCGCTGCGCCCCGCCCGGCCGGGCCGCTCCCCTGTAGCTCCGCCCCCAGCGCTGCGCCCCGCCCGGCCGGGCCGCTCCCCTGTAGCTCCGCCCCCAGCGCTGAGCCCCGCCCGGCCGGGCCGCTCCCCTGTAGCTCCGCCCCCAGCGCTGAGCCCCGCCCGGCCGGGCCGCTCCCCTGTAGCTCCGCCCCCAGCGCTGCGCCCGCTGCCTCGTGGCCCGGCTTGGTGCGAAGCTGCCGCTGCCGGCTACGAACAGCAGCGCACTGCTAGTGACGTCATTGCCCTGGCGCGGGGCATGCAAAGATGGAACGCGGAGAACATTCTATCCGCTCCCGTCAGGCTGGCGCACTGAATGGCCCGGCGAGTGACACGTGGGTTTGTGTCGCACTCAAACAGGTCCAGGCTCCGTCATTAATGGCAGGGGCGGGGCCTGATCTGGGGGCGGGGCCACTGACTGGCAGGAATTCAGCTGGGACACAGAAGTGAGCAGCAGAAAACTCGGCGTCTCCGGAAAATCCTCGCGCGGCCCCTCTGGGCTTGTGAACGGGACGCAGCAGAGGAAGCCGCCCCCCTCCCCCCTCCCCCCTCCCCCCTCCCCCCACCCGCCTCACGCTCCTCGCTGCACTTTCGAAGGCAACAGCAGCATCAGCCTGTCCCGCTGCCAGTCCCTGCACAAGCCGGCTGGGAAATCTGGTGTGTGGGGGGGAAGGGGGGAGGGGTTGGCGCGCGGTCTCCTCTCCCGAGGGGGGCGGGACATCAGCTGCGGACGCTGCAGTCCCTGAGACAAGAGCCGCGCCCAGCTACGCTACGTGCTCCGTATCCATCGGTGCACTTCTGATACTGATAAGAACATAAGAACGGCTATACTGGGTCAGACCAAAGGGCCATCTAGCCCAGTAGCCTGTCTGCCAACAGTGGCCAGTGCCAGGTGCCCCAGAGGGGGTGGACCGAAGACAATGATCAAGCAATTTGTCTCCTGCCATCCATCTCCAGCCTCTGACAAACAGAGGCCAAGGCAACCATTTCTTCCTTCCCCCAGGCTAATAGCCTTTTATGGACCTAACCTCCATGAATTTATCTAGTTTTTTTTTAAACTCTGTTCTAGTCCTAGCCTTCACAGCATCCTCTGGCAAGGAGTTCCACAGGTTGACTGTGCACTGTGTGAAGACCTTTCTTGTATTAGGTTTAAACCTGCTACCCATTAATTTCATTTGGTGTCCTCTAGTTCTTATATTATGGGAACAAGTAAAGAACTTTTCTATATTCACCCTCTCCACACCACTCATGATTTTATAGACCTCTATCATATCCCCCTCAGTCTCCTCTTTTCTAAGCTGAAAAGTCCTAGTCTCTTTAGCCTCTCTTCATATGGGACCTGTTCCAAACCCCTAATCATTGTAGTTGCCCTTTTCTGAACCCTTTCCAAGGCCAAAATATCTTTTTTGAGGTGAGGAGACCACATCTGTACACAGTACTGAAGATATGGCGTACCATAGTTTTATACTTCCCCTTCTCCTCCTTCCCCTGGCTTCCCCCTTCCAGCTCCCTCCTCCTCCTTCCCCTGGCTTCCCCCTTCCAGCTCCCTCCTCCCAGGTTTCCACCTCCCCTCTCTCTTCCCCTCTGCCACCACCTTTTACCAGTCTCCCCAGAGGTTAATCCCCACCCCTCAGTTTTCAAAAATAGAAACTCTCTTTATTTAACAACACACGTGTCATTTATTTTTTACATCAGGAAGGGGGCTAGGGAAGGGTAAGTGGAAGGAGGTTAGGGAGGAATGGGGCATGAGCCCCCGATGGGGAGGACTGGGGTGGCTCTGCGGGCTCCTCGGGGTGGAAGCTCTCCTGCAGGGCCTCCTGGATCCTGACAGCCTCCCAATTGATCCCCTTGGATGGCAGCCTGCGGCAAGTGCAGCCGGGCTGATGGCCAAGTGCTTTGATGTGCCGAGTGTGGGCACGCCAAGACAGGACTGCTTTGCTGTCCCTTATCGAGGTAGACAAGCAAGTGGGGAACCCTGAGAACTGTCTGTCCGGGGTGGGGGTCGGGTTCCTTTAAGCACAACCCTCGGCTAGACGGAGGCAGCAGCTCCACACTCTAAGTCCTAACCTGATGCCCTGCAGGCACTGGTTCTGGCCAGCCTTAACTTCGGTTCAGGGTCCACTCAATGTGGATACGCTATTTCCAATTAGCAAAATGCTAATTCGAATTAGTTTTTAGGTCTAGATGCACTAATTCGAATTAGCTTAGTTCGAATTAGTGCTGCAGTGTAGACATACCCTAAGGGTGTGTCTACACTGTACCATTTTTCTGGAATAAGGGACATTATTCTGGCAGAACAACAGTAGCATCCACACAGCAATTGCATTATTTCAAAAGAAAATTGAAACAATGGAAACAATGGAGGGCTTATTCCTCATGGAATGAGGTTTATCAGTGTCAGAAAAACTTGTTTGATCAAGAGCGTGTTGGGCTGGGGGCCGTTAGGGAGGAAGAGGAGGGTGGGTGAGGGGGTCCTTATGTGTTGAAAGATGACTGGGGAGAAGGTAGGGTGAGGGTTGAGGTGAGCTGGGAAGGTGGCTGTGACGGACCGGGCCAGGTCTTGGCACAGCTGAGGGCGTCCGCTCAGGGCGAATTGCTCAAAACTCGGGGCTCCTTACAGCCCCAGACTGGAAGCCTTTCCCAAATAGGCCATAAACCGGTCACACTGAGTGCTTTAGCTGCCAATCTGGCCAGCCAGAAGCCTCAGGAGCAAAACCCCTCAGACACCCCAGCTCTCCCTGTGCCACAATTAGCCCTGGGCCTGCACACAGGTGAGGGGGTTGTAGAACCCAATCTCACCTTCCCCGAAAGAGTCTTTCCGGTCCCAAAGAACCAGCCACAAATCCCCGGTCAGTTTACACTTTGGATCTTACCCACAAGATCACGCAGGGCCAATCCTTTAGAATCTAAAATCTAAAGGTTTATTAATAGAAGAAAGAAAAGCATGGATTGATATTTTGGGATTCTTGGGTCTATGGAAATAGCCAAACATTACAGCTACAATGTAATGCTTGGCTATGTTCACACTGGGGAATTATTTCAAATAAGGTATTTTGGGGGTTAAAGTATTTGAAAATATTTTTCAAAATAGTGTGTTCCCACAACAGGGAAGCATCAAAATTTGTGAGAGGTAGGCTCCCTTAGTAAGGACATGCTACTTTGAGTCAAAGTATGTCTACACTACACACTTGTTTTAGCATTTCCCCATTACAATTTCAGAATAGCATATTCTATTTCAAAATACAAGGCTTCTCAGATATTTTGGCTGGTTTTAATTACTCTGAGGCAGGCTTCCCTAAAGTGGCTGTGCTACCTTGACTTAGAGCCCCAGGAAACACTAGAGCGTAATTACTTTAATGGTCCTAGGAAGGAGCTATTTGTAAATAGCGACAGTGGAGCACACACAATATTGCTATTTAAAAAGAGCAATTTCTACAATGGCATTATTCTGGAACAATAAACTCTCATGTCACAAAAAATAAGAAGCCTGTTATTCTGAAATACATCACTTAAGAAAAGTGATAACGTGAGCATCCACAAGGCAAGCCCGTTATTTTGAACGTCTTATAGAGGTGCTGTGAGTTACTCCCCAGTGCTTCCCGGGACTCCATTGGGAGTGACTGCGGGAGTACGTACTTTGTAAGGCTTGTGCTGTAGAACATTTCCATTGAAATACCATTTCCTGTGTGACATGGATTCAGTGTCTATGCTCAGAGGCTCTTAGTTCGGAATGGGGCATTTCTACCCTAAGAACAATCTTTTTTATTTGGAAATAACGGCCCTTAGCAGAGCAACAGTGACACTCGGAGGTCATTGCCTGTAATGCACGTGTAATTCCGTAGCGCCTCCACAGTGCCGCTCGGTGGTCATTGCCGGTAATGCACGTGTAATTCCGAAGCGCCTCCACAGTGCCACTCGGTGGTCATTGCCGGTAATGCACGTGTAATTCCGAAGCGCCTCCACAGTGCCACACGGTGGTCATTGCCGGTAATGCACGTATAATTCCATCGCCCCCCCAGCTGCTGTCCCTGCTCCGCACCCCACGTGGCCCCAGTCTTGCCCTTTGACAGCAGGCAAAGTAAGAAGCTCGTTATTTCCAGGCTCCGCGCAGCCCTCTCCCCTGCTGCCCACGGCCCCCTCATCCCGCACTCCAGGCTCCGCGCAGCCCTCTCCCCTCCTGCCCCCGGCCCCCTCATCCCGCACTCCAGGCTCCGCGCAGCCCTCTCCCCTCCTGCTTCCTCACCCCAGCCTGCACCCCGTCCATACTCTTATCCCGGGGCCCTTCCTCTCCCCAGCCTGCACCCCCGTCCATATGCTTATCCCGGGGCCCTTCCTCACCCCAGCCTGCACCCCCCATCCATATTCTTATCCCGGGGCCCTTCCTCAGCCCAGTCTGCACCCCCATTCATGGGAGCCATCAGTCCACCTTTTCCCTGCACCACATTCAGTAAAGTGTCTGATCAGGGTATGAGAGCAGCCCTGAGCCTTTGTCTCCACTCAACAGGTTGCACCACACAGGATATGTGGATGGTCCTGGGCTTTGTACAGCACTCCAGACTGACCCCTGGACACGGCTTCTGGGTCCTAGCCCTTTGCTGTCACTCCTGCCCGAGGGCTTTGCTGGCTCCAGACTGGGTAACAGCTGGGAAACTGGCTGGGCAGGGGGCTAATGACAGGGAGCAGAAGTCTTCCCAATCAGCATTGAGACTTGATGGGAGGCTGAGAGGTCACAGCAGATGTCCTAAAGGATGGGCCAGCTCACCATCTGAGGGGATCAGTCTCCGAGCAATTCCAGCCCTGCCTCTTTGGGAGAGCCTCCCACAAAGCCATAAGGCGGGGTCTCTGAGGTTGCCCCCACCTTGCACCTCTGTCCTGTGTGTCTGATGTCAGGATCTCTCTACGAGGTCACCGCCTCCCCATCGCCTTTCCCCAATAGACTGAGATTCTACAACAGGCCTTTGAGATGTCATCGCCCCCCACCCCAACCGTCTCCTGCAAGGATGGCGTTCTGCCCCTAGTCCGCCCCTGCCCCTCGGGACACACTGACTGATAAGAATACAGTACTCTCAGATAGACATGGAAAGGGGTAACGGGTTAATGAGCGCTAGAGCAATTCCACCCACAGGATCCTGCTCAACCTTAACTTAGTGATTTCTATGCCTAGAGCTCAGGTGGATCAGACAGAACAGGCTCCAAACCTCTCTGCGGCTCTTACCTTCTGAACAGGTAACATCAACTCCGTGGGTAGGGAAGGAGAAAACTCTGACGAGATTCCTCCTCCTGCTCCCATAATTAATCCTAATTCTTTCTCCGCCCTCGACGAGAGACCTTGAGAAGGAGCCTTGCTGCTGCAAAGCCATTAGAATCTCTGAGCTTGTCCCTGCCTTGCACCTCTCTTCTGATTGGCTGATGTCAGGTTAGGGTCTCTCTGTGAGGTCACCACCGACCTATCACTATCGCCCAGTAGGCTGAGATCCTGCAACAGGCCTTTGTGATGTCACTACCCCCCTTCCATCCCCTGCAACGCTGGCTTCCTGGCCCTGGTGAGCCTCTTTGGATGTGTGAGTGGGATGATGTAGGGCAGTGGTCTCCAACCTTTTTACACCCAAGATCACTTTTTAAATGACAGAACAAGCCAAGATCTACCGTCTTGCCCCTTCCTTGAAGCCTTGCCCTCTCTATTCTCCTCCTCTCCATCACTTGCTATCCCCAACCCTTATACTGCTGCTTTTTTTTTTTTTCAATTCTTCTGTAGGAAGAGGTTTTTCCAACATTTGGCCTGTCTAGACTGGACCAAATGTCAGAAAAAACCCTTCTTTTGGAAGCTCCCTTATTCCTCGTGGAAAGAGGAATATAGGGGTGACCAAAAGAGCATGTTTGCTCTTCCACTAAAAAAAGCAGAAGAACAAATGCATCCCTGGATGCAGAAGAGTTTTTCTGGGATATTTCCAGAATCCTGAAAAACTCCTGGGCTGTGTCTAGACTGGCAAGTTTTTCCGCAAAATCATCTGCTTTTGCGGAAAAACTTGCCAGCTGTCTACACTGGCTGCTTGAATTTCCGCAAGAACACTGACAATCTCATGTAAGATCGTCAGTGTTCTTGCGGAAATACTGTGCTGCTCCCGTTCGGGCAAACGCCCTCTTGCACAAATCATTTGCGCAAGAGGGCCAGTGTAGACAGCACAGGACTGTTTTGCGCAAAAAAGCCCCGATGGCTAAAATGGCGATTGGGGCTTTTTTGCGCAAAACCACGTCTAGATTGGCCACGGACACTTTTCCGCAAAAAGTGCTTTTTCGGAAAAGCGTCCTGCCAATCTAGACGCGCTTTTCCGAAAATGCTTTTAACGGAAAACTCTTCCGTTAAAAGCATTTCTGGAAAATCATGCCAGTGTAGACGTAGCCCTGCAGTCTAGCCGTACACTTGCTGGGTTGAGACAGGGTGTGTAGGATTTGAGTGTGGGAAGGGGTGAGAGGTGCATGCTCTGGGAGGAAATCTGGACGCAGGAGGAGGTGGAGAAGGGGACGCTGGCTCGGGGAGGGGGCTCTAGGCCGGGCGGTGTTGGGGTCAGATGGAGGGTTGGGGTACTAAGCAAGCTACAGGCTTGTGGATGTGAGGGTTCAGGAATTTGGTTTGGGGTATATGAGGGGCTCAGGGCAGGGGGTTTCAGTGTATGATCGGCTCAGATCTGGGGTCTGGTGGAAGGGGGAGTGCAGGAGTGTTATGATGCTGTGGCCAAATGGGGGCTTGGCCCCAGTTGGGGGTTTGTTGGCCAGGCTTCATTTTTAAATAAAATACTGTCAAACACAAAAACTTTCTGCGTTGTCTTTATTTCTGAGAAGGGCAGGGAACCTGTTTTGAGTCAGGGGTCACTGACCCGAGAAAAGTCAGTTGGGGCCACACAAGTGAGATGCAAAGAAAACCTCCTCCAACACTCCCCCCCCCCCCCAGCTTCACTAATGTGGCCCCAACTGTGTTGGTGGGAGCAGGGGACATAGTACTGGGAAGGGTGGTAGTGGGTGCTTTGGCAGGGGACAGGGTGCCAGTGGGGACAGAGTTCTGCAGCTGGGGGTAGGGGAGAGGGAACAGGGTGCTGGGAGGACAGAGGACGGTTCTGCAGCAGGGGACAGAGTTCTGTGGCTCGGGACAGAGGAGTGGGGACAGAGTTCTGCGGCTGGGGGTAGGGGAGAGGGAACAGGGTGCTGGGAGGACAGAGGACGGTTCTGCAGCAGGGGACAGAGTTCCAGTGGGACAGAGTTCTGTGGCTCGGGACAGAGGAGTGGGGACAGAGTTCGGGGAGTGGGGATGGGAATGGGGACAGAGTTCTATGGCAGGAGAGTGGGGACAGAGTTCTGTGGCTGGGGAGAGGGGAGTGGGGACAGGGTGCCAGTGGAGACAGAGAGTCCCCTGCATCTGCCTCCTCCCAGGATTCCTCCCCCTGAGGGAAGCCAGCACGTGCCTCCTCCGGGCCCGACTCCCCTTCCCCCCCTGCGGCGCAGGGAAACCCTCGCGTGCCTGCCCTGGGGCGCAGGGAACCCCCTTGCAGCACAGGGAAACCCCCGCACACGCCTGCCCCGGGGCCGAAACCCCCGCGCGTGCCTGCCCCAGGGCCGACTCCTCCCTCCTGCGCCGGTGCAGGGAAGTCGCTGTGCTCCTCCTCCGGGGCCGACGCCCCCTCCCACAGTGTGCCCGGCAGAGCAGCCAGTGAACTTCCGGAACCCCCGGAAGTGGCGCTAAGCTGCGGGACTTCCGTCCACCTGCGGGGAGCTGGCACTACCTCCATTTTCGCTGGCGGTAGGTAGTGGGGCTCCTCGGGGGTGGGAGGAAAATGGGGGGGCGGTCTGCGTGCTTCATGATCGACTGGTCGAGGCCTCGTGATTGACCTGTTGGTGACCACGGCCCTAACCCTTTGATTGCCAGAATCTGGGATTTGATTGTGGGATGCATCATTGACTGCCTGGATTGTTAATTCCCTCTGAAGTATCGAGCACTAGTCACTGCTGCAAGACAGGATACAAGACTGGAGCAATCGTTAGTCTGATCCAGTAGAGCCGTTCTAAGTACCATATGTCTTAAAGCTGCCCCAATGCCAATCTATCCCTGCACACTTCTACCCATGCCTGGGCTTTTTTGTGTGTCGGCTCCTCTTGATGTTGGTGATACTCTGTATGACATCCCCTCCCCCATATAGCCCTTCATCTGGCTGGTGAAGGCCAAAATCTGCATTGACTAAGAGGCTTAAAGGGAACTCTCTCCCTAGAAGCAGCTGATAGGCAGGATGGGAACAATATGGCTGTATCCCCTCTAGCCCACCTGGATGCCATGGCTGGAGCTGAATTGGCTGTCACTTCCACACCCTCCCATGAAGTGGTCGGGTTTCAGACACCAGTGTGTTAGGGGGATACATTTTTAAAAGGATTGCACAACTGAGGGATGGTGCCAAGACTGTTTTAGGACTGAAAAGCTGTTTGAACAGATGGCTGCACCGAGGTACGGTGGAGATAATGACCAGTAAGAACCTGATAGAAAATGCAGTGGAGAAAGCCTATTGGGACCAACTGGGGAGAAGTGACTGCCAGGGCGGATGAGCAATAAACTATCTCCAAGAGCCTCTGGACAGAAACTCTCAAGGAGCAGCCAAGTACCCTGGCATGGCCACACCCAACTGCAGAAATGTATAGACCAGGTCTGGGCAAAGTACAGCTAAGGTTCGGACAATCCAGTATTTTTGCCGCCTGTCTGGTAAAAAAAATTCAGAAAATACCGGACACCTAAAATGTCTGGTATTTTCTGATTTTTTTCCTGGCCAGAAGGCGAAAATACCGGGTGCTTACCTGGTTCCGCAGGGGAGCTGTCTGGGCTGGAGCAGGAAGACGAGATGGTGGAGGGCGGCCAGTGGCCACCAGCAGCCTGGTAGGGCTAAAAAGCCTCAAAAGCATTTGTTAAAGGGGCCAAGCTATTTTAAAAAATATATATATTATATATATATTTTTGTTTTGTTTTGTTTTTTGCTTAGTAACTCTCGGGGTCCTTGGTTTTTTTTCCTCAACAACTTTGGTTCCCTCTCTCCCCCTTTTTTTTTCCCCTCAACAGAATTTTTTCCCTGGTGTTTTTTTTGAGGGGGAAGAGGGGCGTTCGGTATTTTTGGTTAAACCATCTGGTAACCCTAAATACGGCCCACGGGCTGGATGCAGCTCGCAGGCTGGATGCGGCTTACGAAACCACCAGATCTGGCCTACGGAGGCAGCAGGGAGCCCCAGGCAGGCTCCCCTACTTGCCCCGCAGCCCTGTGTGCTGTGCAGACACATGTCTGCAGGGCTCCATTTCTGTTTTAAAACTGGAGGGGAGGGGGAAGTTTCAGGAGCTGCTTTGCACCCAACACAATCCCACTGGTCAGTTTCTGGCCAGAAACCAGCCAATGGAAGCTGCTTGTTGGAATAACAGACAGCCAAAAAGAACCACGCCCTTTCTCTAGTTATTCAATGAAGCACATGGCCAGGTAAGCAAGCAGTCTGTCTGGGAAAGGTTTTAAACTCTGCAAGCCTTAGCACTACAGGCTAAGTTTGGCAGCTGGCAGGTAAGTCTCTTGGCCACAGCCTACTTCTGGCACCCCAGCCCTTTCCCACCCCCCCTCAACATACCCAAACCCTCTGTCCCTCATACCCCCTCTCAATCACAATACCCTCCTACCTTAGGTTACATCCCAAACCCCTGCACTCCAGTCCCTTGCCCTAGTCACAACTGCCTCCTTCACTCAAACTCCCTCCCAGACTCCAGTCTCCCTCCTGCACCCCAGTCTCTCTTTTGCACCCAACCTCCTTCACAGACTCTGCATTTCCTCCATTAATATCATGGAAGAGTGCAGCTCTCGACCTCTTTCCAAAACCTTGGAGTTGCCCCCCCCCCATCAAAAATTATTGCCCACCCCTTGTATAGACACTGAGATCAGCTCTAGGAAGACTCATCTTAAGGGACTTGCCCCTGCCCCAGGTGTTCACCTGCCTTGGGTGTGCAAACCTAACATTATATGAAATTTGCCTCTGTGTGTGGAGGAAAGTATGCCAACTTCCTGCCCCCTCTTTCCAGTTATAACCCCATTTATATAATTTCTATCACACACCAGAAATAAGTTTGTTAGCTCCAAAGGTGTATTTAAGTGGTTAAAGAAAAAGCAAACAGAACACAGCAGGTTACAACCAAAATAATACAAAGCATGCAAACTAAGCTGGATTCACTACACAAATTGGTTACAAGAAATAATTCCCCACCCTAGATGCTGTTTTAAATAGATTCCTTCACAGGCTCAGGGTATCTTTTTAGTTTGTGTCCAGCAGCCTTTCCCACTACTCCCTCAGTTTGTCTCTTTTGTCTCTCCAGGTGATTTCAAGTATCTCTTTGCGCGGGAGGTGGGGGAGAAGCAAAGTGAAGACCTTGATTGTTTTGCTCCCCACCCTTCCCTAGGATTTCCAGAAGGCAGTAATCACTTGTTCAATTCCCCCCACCTTCCAGTGGAAGAGTTCAGCAGTCTAAGATGGAGGTTAGTGTCAGGTGACTAGATCACCTGATTGTAGCATTATCCATGAGTCAGTGGCAGTATGGAGTGTCTACAGAAGTCCAAACCTTTTCATGATTCATTATCCTTGCTGATGGGCTATCAGCCCTGTCTGGCTTTTCCATTGTTGCACCTGAAAGGTTAGCAGTGGCCATCACCCAAAACAGCATAGCTGAAATAAGATACATTAGTCAATATTCCTGACTTATGACCTAGTCATGCAACTAGGAAAATTGTACTCAGTAAACTTTGTGGAAGTTATTTTCCATAAAGAATATGGTGTAATGTCACTCCCATGAGATTACTGTCAGAGGATTAATCACTCACCAATACACAGGGGCTGTGTCTAGACTGCATCCCTTTTCCGTAAAAAGGATGCAAATTAGACACATCGCAATTGCAAATGAAGCAGGGATTTAAATGCCCCCTGCTTCATTTGCATAAACATGGCTGCCGCTTTTTTCCGGCTTGGCGCTTTGCCGGAAAAAAGCGCCAGTCTAGACGCGGATCTTTCGGAAAATAAAGCCTTTTCCGAAAGATCCCTTATTCCTCTTAAAAGAAGGAATAAAGGATCTTTCGAAAAAGGCTTTATTTTCCGAAAGATCCCCATCTAGACTGGCACTTTTTGCTGGCAAAGCTCCGAGCCGGAAAAAAGCGGCAGCCATGTTTATGCAAATGAAGCGGGGGGCATTTAAATCCCTACTTCATTTGCAATTGCGATGTGTCTAATTTGCATCCTTTTTACGGAAAAGGGATGCAGTCTAGACACAGCCAGGCAGTCTGTCTAAAATCCATTTTTGGCTTTGGTTATACAACCCCCAAATGTTATCATGGGGAGTCTCCCAGTCCATAGCAATCTCCGGTGGTGGAGCAGGGCCGCTGCTTGCGCTGGGGCCAGGGCTAGGCTAGCAGAGGGCTGAGGGTCAAGATTGCCAGGCACAGAAAGAAGTCAGAGGGGCCATTGCTGGGCTACCAGGGGGCTGTGGGTTGAATGTGTCAGGCATAGGAAGAGGTCAGAGGAGCCAGGGCATGGCTAGCAGGGGCTGAGAGTCAGTTTTGCAGGACACTAGCAGTGCTGATGGTGGGAGGAAGGACCAGATAGTGCACTGCCTTCATGCAGAGTCCAAATGGGACCTGGCAGAAGCGGAAACAGGAAAGGGAAGGGGGACTTATGTATCAAATTCCTTGTTACTACGCACATCGGGGAAGTCACGGCCAGAGCAACCGCCTCCATGCACACTCTCGTCCAGCCCTGCAGCTGCTCCTGCCAGGCATTACGTGCCCAAGGGCTGCCCTTTCAGTCATAGCTGGCCAAGACATTGTGCTCTCTATATGGCAGCCATGCTGAGAGCTACCCACAAGACACTGGCTTATGCTAGCAATACCAGGCACTTGTCAGAGCCATGGGTCAGCCAGAGCTGACCACCCGGCTAATATCATCTGCCTGCCTCCACTGAGCACCCCCAATAGCACTGGGCTTGCAGGACTCCCCAGTAGAAGTGCCAGGACTGTGATCCTGGCCTCAGGCAGGTCCCAAGCCATGGGAGACCCAGAGAGGAGGTAGCCAAGCCAGACTGGGAACATGGGCAGGAGGAGGAAAAAAGAGCAATGAGGCAGGAGCTGCCCAACATTCTCCTAGGTCAAAGGGGGGCACCCCTACTTGGCTGAGAGGCACACTGACATGGCCTAGCCATGGGGCATGCTTGGGCTACCTGGGGACAGGTGTGTTCCTCAGCCTTGATGCTTAGCCACACCTGATTGGAATGCATCCGTGCCTTCCCCCAGCCAAACAAGGGCAGTGGCTTAGTTATGGCCATCATGGAGAGCTTGAGCCAATGAATAGATGGGGAAGAAGGGGATGGGGAACAAGCCTGTGAAGATTTGGAGAGGGGAGGAGAATGAAGACCAGCCCAGGAGCTCTCAGCGTATTGGCAGATGGGGCTGCCCAAGAGGTTTGCACCTGTGGGGACAAAGAGTCTGGTGTCTAGCCAGGTGCTGTACCAGGGGAAGGGCATCGAGAACTGCTGCCAGAGCTTGACCTGGGGCTGCTCCTGGCCAGGGTTAACTCTAATCCTGCTTGGGAGGGAGGGCTGGAGTTTGTGCAGACCTGGGACCCATCTCCAACCCTAGGATCTCCCCCACCCCCAAAAAGCTGTGGGGGGGGGGGAGGGGTTCTGAAGAACCTGCTTTCACTAGGAATGGATTTGACCCAAGCTCTAACTGCCAGGTGGCCAAGAAGCCAGAGTGGAATTGTAACTCTGGGACTCCATCCAGGCCAGTAACGAACAGCCTTGTTAGAAAACCTCAGCCTGCCCCTGACAGCCCTAGGTCATCTGCAGGTCAGACTGAAAGAGGGGCTCACTCCTGTCTAGGACCCTACCAAATTCATGTCCCTTCCTGCTGGTTATTTGGGGAATTAGCTCAGGTCCTTCCACGGGACACCTTTGCCATTGCTCCCACTCTGTGACCTGCGTTGCTCCCCAGACCACAGCGCCCCCCCCGGCACTGCCCTCTGGGTGTGCCCTGCTCTGTTGCCTCCACCCTTTGAGGGGCCGGCAGCCCAGAATCCAGACACTCGTCTTGGGGGCCTGCTAGTGACACATGTCCAGTCCCTTATGCCAGTGCAAACCGCAGTCTGAGCAAGGGCCCCCCACCCCTCTGCCAGCTATAGGGTCCCTGGGTTAGGGCCCAGGCCCACCTGCTACTCTGGGTCCTGACCCAGGGCCCCTATAGCTGTCAGCCATTCACTGCTCCTCTTCTGTGGCCTCTTTTCCCTGGGCCTCTTCCATTGTAGCCCTAGCACTTTGTCTGCCCTTCCTATAGGGTGTCAGTCTGGCTAGATGCTCCTTGCCCTGCTCTGCCCTACCACAGTGCTCCTAGACAGCCAGTCCACAGGTCAGGGCGAGAATGCCTCTTCAGTGCCCTTTATATATGGCCCCTGCTGGCCCTGCCTGGCTTCTGCAACCAGCCCCCTCCGGATTGACTCCGGGCATGTCAGCACAGCAGCGTTATTTCAATGGAGCAGAGGGCGCGTCTGCACAGCAAGCCCCTTCCTTGGGAATAACGAGCTTCTCACTCTCCTGCTGGCCAAGGGCTGGGAAAGGGTGAGACTGGGGCGCTCAGCCCGGAGAGGGGCTGGAGCCGGGGGCCACGTGGGGTGCGGAGCAGAGACAGCAGCTGGGGGTGATGGAAGCGGAACCGCTCCCACAATGCACCGCTGTGCTCACTCGAACGCTGTTGCGAGTCATGACGTCACACGGAGCGGGTCGCCAGAGATTCACGCCCTGGTGAAGCTGGGCGAGCGAGGCGCTGCGTGGTGAAAGATGCGCTTGGTGTCCCATCGAGCCAAAAGCGCCCGTCAGCCACTGCGACCCCCACGGCACCATGGGAGTTGTAGTGCCGCTGGGCCTGTATCCCGTCAGCCCCTGCAGCCGCATGGCACCGTGGGAGTTGTAGTGCCTCTGGGCCTGTATCCCGTCAGCCCCTGCAGCCGCACGGCACCGTGGGAGTTGTAGTGCCGCTGGGCCTGTATCCCGTCAGCCCCTGCAGCTGCACGGCACCATGGGAGTTGTAGTACCGCTGGGCCTGTATCCCGTCAGCCCCTGCAGCCGCACGGCACCATGGGAGTTGTAGTACCGCTGGGCCTGTATCCCGTCAGCCCCTGCAGCTGCACGGCACCATGGGAGTTGTAGTGCCGCTGGGCCTGTATCCCGTCAGCCCCTGCAGCTGCACGGCACCATGGGAGTTGTAGTACCGCTGGGCCTGTATCCCGTCAGCCCCTGCAGCCGCACGGCACCATGGGAGTTGTAGTACCGCTGGGCCTGTATCCCGTCAGCCCCTGCAGCTGCACGGCACCATGGGAGTTGTAGTGCCGCTGGGCCTGTATCCCGTCAGCCCCTGCAGCCGCACGGCACCATGGGAGCTGTAGTGCCGCTGGGCCTGTATCCCGTCAGCCCCTGCAGCCGCACGGCACCGTGGGAGTTGTAGTGCCTCTGGGCCTGTATCCCGTCAGCCCCTGCAGCCGCACAGCACCATGGGAGTTGTAGTGCCGCTGGGCCTGTATCCCATCAGCCCTTGCAGCCGAACGGCACCATGGGAGTTGTAGTGCCGCTGGGCCTGTATCCCGTCAGCCCCTGCAGCCGCACGGCACCGTGGGAGTTGTAGTGCCGCTGGGCCTGTATCCCGTCAGCCCCTGCAGCCGCATGGCACCATGGATGTCGTGGCGCTCCGCGCGGCAGGGTGTGGCTGCGCACGCGGCGCTGGGCGGGCGGTGCCGCCATGGGAGGAAGGTCGAAGAAGCGTAAGGCGCAGCCAGGAATAGCGCCTGATGCTGCCAGCGCCGAGCCTGCCCCCTAGCGTGAAGGCTCCGGTTCTGCGCGCCCTGCCCCGCCTGGGTCTCAGCCCTTAGGCGCCCGGGGAGCTCCGCACAGCACGGCTCCACGTCGCGGCGGTGAGGGGGCTGAACATCCTCGGGGGGGCAGTTTGGGGGCCCTCTCCAGTAACAGTCTGCGGGGGGAGGTTTTTGCCATTCCAGGCTATGACAAGGGGGTGGCGGAAGAGGAAGTGACATCAGCAGTCTGGATGCCAAGCCTGGGTCGCTAGGGGCTTGGTCTCATTGTGCGTGAGTCACTCCCTGCATGAGCGATGCATGCCGGGAGTTGTAGTTTTGACAATGCTGGTTCCTCGGGTCCGAGCGTCACTAGTGTGTTGCAGCCCCCACCCCACCCAGCATGACAGCCCAGCCCTGCCCACAAACTGCATTACAGGCTGGCTCCATCCGACCCCTCCCTTCCTTAGCCAACCCCAGCCCAGCCTGCATCCCAATCCCCCCCTCTTCTCCAGTCCATTTCTAATAACCCCCACTCCCGCCTGCACCCACATCAGTGTCCTTCCCTCCAGTCCATACTCTTATCCCAGGGGCCCCTCAGTTTCCCTTCCTCTCCACAACACCCAGCCCCACATGCACCCCCAGTCCATGCCCCTATTTGTGGGGTCCATCAGCCCTTTTCCTCCCTACGACATCCCCAGCTCATCTTAACCTGCACCCTAGCTCTGTCCCTACGTTTCCCCTGTTCGTAGGACCCCCTTGGTCTAATTTGCTTCTTTCCCAACCCACAGTCCCTCCTCCCACGCTCCTATCCTACCAGCCATGGGTCCTGTCAGCCTCCCTTATTCATTCTGTCCCTAGCACCCTGAACTTCCCCCCTCAGTCCTCCTCTTCCTCCCGGACATCCTCCAGCCTGCCATATCCTTCCCTAATCTGCCTCTAGTGGATCCCTCCATTCATGGGATCCCTTAACCCCCAACACTCCCCAATTCTTGTTCCCCCTTGCCAAGTTCACCTTCCCTGCCAATGTGGGGTCCTCAAACACTCCTCCACCCTGCCCTTCATCATGGGGCCTCTAAATCACCCCAATCCCTCAGTGCCCTTGTGTACTTAGATCCCTCCACGCAACAGTATAGCCGCCAATACAGGCAGTCCCCGGGTTACGTACAAGATAGGGACTGTAGGTTTGTTCTTAAGTTGAATCTGTATGTAAGTCGGAACTGGCATCCAGATTCAGCCGCTGAATCTGGACACCAGTTCTGACTTACATACAGATTCAACTTAAGAACCCCAGGCGTCCCCAAGTCAGCTGCTGCTGAAACTGATCAGCAGCTGATTCCAGGAAGCCCAGGGCAGAGCAACTCTGCCTCGGGCTTCCTGTAGTCAGCCGCTGGTCAGTTTCAGCAGCGGCTAACTTGGGGACGCCTGGGGCAGAGCAGCTCTGGTGCTGCTGGGTTGGTCCAGTAGCATGGCCGCACCTCGGCGCTACTGGACCAACCCAGCAGCACCCCAGCTGCTCTGCCCCAGGCGTCCTGATTCAGCCACTGCTGAAACTGATCAGCAGCTGCTGAATCAGGACTCCTGGGGCTGAGCAGCTGGGGTGCTGCCAGGTTGGTCCAGTAGCGCCATGGAGCGGTGCTGCGGGACCAACCGGCAGCGTCCCACCTGCTCTACCACAGGCCCCGGGCTTTGCTCCACATCTCCCTGGTCTGCTGGGGGGGGCACTAGCTGCGTCCCCCCCAGCAGACCAGGGAGACGCGGAGCAAAGTGGCGGAGGACCCGGGCCGGACCCGCGGCGCTCCCAGCTGATCTGGAAGCGGCCACGGGTCTGCAGACCAGGGAGACGCTGAGCAAAGCGGCGCAGGACCCGGGGCCGGACCCACGGTGCTCCCAGCTGATCTGGAAGCAGCCGCGGGTCCAGCCCCGGGTCCTGTGCCGCTTTGCTCAGCGTCTCCCTGGTCTGCTGGCTCCCGCAGCAGACCAGGGAGACGGGGAGCAGCTTTTCTTGCCCCGGAGGAGGCGGGTGGCGGGACCAGGCATCCCGCCACTTGAGTCCTCCGGGGCGAGAAAATCCCCGTTCGTAACTGCGGAGCCGACATAAGTCGGATCCGCGTAACTCGGGGACTGCCTGTATCATAAATTCAAGATAGACATATTTATGTGGGGAACCTAAATTGCTTATTGAACGTCTCCATTGTTCAGCCCAGCTAAGACTCTCCCCTTTCCTGTCCTGCTGTCTCCCTCCACAGAACAGGGGGGAGTTTGCTTGGCATGCATTCCCCACAGAGGTGGTCTCAGGAACCACAAAAAAGTAGGGCACACCTGGCAGTAGATTTCTTCACAGGCCATGAGCTTCTTTTATGGCATGGGGCCCTGTGGCATTGAGGCTGGGAAAGGGACAGTAGTTTACTCTGTAGAGTCACTGTTTTGGATACCGGCTCAATGTAGTCTACTCTAGCGTTACTAATTTGGATATCTTTCTACTCTAGCTGTATTCCTGCAGTGGCCATGAAAGGGCATGGCTGATGGTAGGAGTCTGTGATATCTTATATGCGAGAAGAAGAGGTTATGCACCATTGCTGACTGAGCTGCTAACTTGTTTGTTCTTTCCCCCTTGTGCTGACTTCAATATCAAGGCATAAGAAGTCAACCATTCGAGTCTCTTCCCATCACGCGAAGGAAAGACAGCATGAATGAGAGCAGTAAGGTTGGGAGAATGATGAATGGGAGGAAAGAACTGTCCAGTTGAAAGCAGAGCTACCACCGCTGTCACTGAGATAAGTGTTTAATTTAGAGAAATCTGAGCTTATGGCCCACCTGGATGCAGGTAGTGACGTGCTGTTTGCTTAGGAAGCCAGCCCTAGCTGAGGTTCCCGACTAGCAACTTTGGTTATGAGAGAAACGGGGTTTCCATTTGTAGGTGCTGCTCATTTCTTTGGGGAACAGTGTGTCCACCTTAGCAGAGACCTGGATTGAGGATGATGATGCTCAGTGGTGAGTTGTTTGCCTTCCTCCCACGTGTTTCTCTCTCTTCATTCTGTTGTGTTGGCCAGCAAGTTCTGTCTTTCTGTCTCTGTCTGTGTCTTTGTCCTTGCTCTGCTTCTGCCGTGTCCTTGCAGGCATTCCAGGTGAGCATCTCCACGGGTTAAGGGCTCAGGAGCCAACGGGAATTCTGCAGGTACGCCAGTCGCACAAGGGAGAGCGGTGGTGCGTCATGGCTGACTGACTCAGTGTTCTTGTAGAGGGCCCGATACATAGGCGAGGGGGGGGGGGGGAAGGGCTAAAGGATAGAATTCCCACAGCCACAGTCCTTAGTGAGTGAGAGGTCTCTTCAGTCACGCCGCTCTCGGATCTCGCTGCAGGGAGGGAGGGGTCTTTGGGGCCACTCTCAGGTCGTGCTGCTGGGAGGGAGTCTGGTGCCTCTCTTGGGTTGTGCTGCTGGGGGCGGTCTCTGGTGCCGCTCTCGCGTCATGCTGCTGGGCGCTGTCTCTGGCGCCTCGCTGGGGTGATGCTGCTGGGGATGACTCTGGTGCCTCTACCGGGTCCTGCTGCTGGGGGGGGGTCTCTGGCTCCGCTCTCCGGTCGTGCTGCTGGCGGGGGTCTCTGTTACCACTCTTGAGTCGTGCTGTTGGGGGGGTCTCTGGTACCGCTCTCCGGTAGTGGTGCTGGGGGTGGGGTCTCTGTCTCCACTCTCGGGTCGTGCTGCTGGGGGTGGTCTCTGGAGCCGCTCTCGGGTCGCGCTACTGGGGGTGGGGTCTCTGTCTCCACTCTCCGGTAGCGGTGCTGGGGGTGGGGTCTCTGGCGCCGCTCTCGGGTCGCGCTACTGGGGGTGGTCTCTGGAGCCTCTCTCCGGTCGCGCTGCAGAGGGGGGGTGTCACTGGCCCCGCTATCAGGTGATGCTGCTGCGGGGGGTCTCTGGCACCTCTCTCCGGTTTTGCTGCTGGGTGGGTGTCTGGGGCCGCTCTCGGGTCGCGCTGCTCGGGGGGGGGGTCTCTGGGGCCGCTCTTGGGTCACGCTGCTGTGGGGGGGGTCTCTGGCGCCGCTCTCGGGTGATGCTGCTTGGGGAGGTCTCTGGCGCCGCTCTCGGGTCGCGGTGCTGGGGGTGGGGTTTCTGTCTCCACTCTCGGGTAATGCTTCTGGGGGGGTCTCCGGTGCCGCACTCGGGTCGCGCTCCTTGGGGGTGGGGTCTCTGTCGCCACTTTCAGCTCATGCTGCTGGGGGCGGGTCTCTGGCGCCGCTTTCGGGTGATGCTGCTGGGCGGGGTCTCTGGTGCCACTCTCCGGTCTCCTATCTGGGGGGGGGGGTCTCTGGCGCCGCTCTCGGGTGATGCTGTTGGGGGGCGGGCGGTATCTGTCGCCGCTTTCCGGTTGCCCAGCTGGGGGTGTCTCTGGCGTCGCTCTCTGGTCGTGCTGCTGGAGGGGGGGTTCTGGCGCCACTCTCGGGTAATGCTTCTGGGGGGGGCGGTATCTGTCGGCTCTCCGGTCGCACTATTGGGGGGGGTCTCCGGCGCCGCTCTCAGGTCGCGCTCCTTGGGGGTGGGGTCTCTGTCGCCACTTTCAGCTCATGCTGCTGGGAGGGGTCTCTGGCGCCGCTTTCGGGTGATGCTGCTGGGCGGGGTCTCTAGCGTCGCTCTCCAGTCGCGCTGCTGGGGGGGTGTCTCTGGCCGGTGCTCCTGCCCAGCTCCAACCAGTCAATCTTAACGGACTGCTCTGTCAGCAAATGGGCTGTGATTAAAGGGCGCGTCCTTTATCTGAGGCGACCAATAAGCTGACCCGGGAATGATCTTAACGGACTGCTCTGTCCGCGAATGTGGTGTGACTAAGGGGCGCATCCTGACACTGCTGTCGGCCAAAAGGCTGTCTCTGGTGGATCTTAACGGACTGCTCTGTCCGCCAATGGAGTGTGACTCAGGGGCGTGTCCTAATGCAAATGTTGTACCAATAAAAGGAAGCAGGATCTTATGAGGGGGATAAGGCAAAAAGCCACATTTATTGTAAAGATAAAGAAAAGATAGAAGCAAACAACGTTGTTTAGCTACTTAGTCCTATCACTGCTTAACCCTTATACACTGATATAGATAACTATTCAGTCAATCATTCATCCATTCATTCAAGTTCTGTGTATTGTTATAGTTCCCAGCCTGGAAGTTGCTTGTGACCGAATACTGGCCAGGTATTCTGTACACAAGTGATGGGAGTGGGGAGCGCAGTCCTGATCAGATGCGCATCTCAATCTCCTGATGGGCTGGCAGCAGAACCTTGGACTCTGACTCCATAGTCTTTTAGTCCAGTTCTTATAGGAATTTCTTCCTATGCCAGTCTATGGGAATTGCTGCATCATGCTGATGTCCAGGGTGGCTGCCAGGTGCTCGTCAGTGATCTCATCGGGTGGATCTCCAGTACTTGGTTTTCTCCACTTGACACCTTTCGGTTGCACTGGCACCTGACACCTTCTTCAGCCCTTTGTTGCTGCATTCTCAGGCTGGCACCTCTCAGAACCATTCATTCATCGTCCAAGCACTCTCTCTCTTACGTACATTAGCTAATTAATGTTTCCCATACAGTATTTTGCATAATAATACAAGAGTTGTAGTTACAAAAAGTTACAAAAGTTTCTGGGTGGCATTTCTTAAAACATTCTCTCTCTGAGCGCTGAGTTAGTTACTGTTATAGTTACAATGCTTCACTTTGCGATTAGGGTTAAGTGCTTCACAATGCTTTGAAGAGAACGGTTGTCAATTGTGTAACAATAAGTTTGAGCGTGCCCTGGCGCACAGCGAGGGGAGCTGTTTCTGGCTACATAGTAGTATATTTTTAACAGTTTGAAGTTACATGACCTAATATTACATTCCTAACCAATTATATTCTAGAGGGGCAAAAATGTTTAGATTTATAATTAAACAACCCTAACAAATAATAATAATAAATCTAAACACTTCTCAAGCTTGATAACACTAAATCTAAACACTTTCACAAGAATAAATCTAAACACTTCTATGCTTCTTCTACTTAACAAACTTCTCCTCCTTAGACTTGTAGTTGTGGGGAACAAATTCTGGGGAGTCACTTCCACTTGGGGAATCATGTTTCATACTTGACTATGTTATCCCTACACTAAGGCTGGCCAAGAGACTGTCCCGGACTGATCATAACAGACTGTTCTGTCCGCGAATGGGCTGAGAGTAAAGGGCGTGTTCGGAATCTGTGGCGGCCAATCTGAGGCTGTCCGAGGTGACTCTTAACGGACTGCTCTGTGCGCCAATGGGCAGTGACTAAAGGCATGTTCTGGGGCTGCTGGCGGCCAATAGGTTGTCCGGGGTAGATTATAACAGACTCTTCTGTCCGCGAATGGGCTGTGACTAAGGGGCGTGTTCTGAATCAGAGGCACCCAATAGGCTGACCCGGCTGCATCTTAACGGACAGCTCTGTCTGCGAATGCGGTGTGACTAGGGGGAAAACCTGCCACTGCTCTCGACCAATAGGCTGTCCGGGGAGGATCTTAATGGACTGCTCTGTCCTCGAGTTGTCTGTGACCTAGGGGTGGTTCCTGGCTGTGTGCCAGCCAATGGGCTTTCGGAAGACAGCCTTGGTGGAGGATAGTGTCGCCCAATGGGCTGTCAGCAAAGGGGATCCTGCCTCTGGTTCGGCCAATGGGCTGTCGCAGGGGGGCGTTGTCTGACTGGGCGGCTGGCGCCGCCATGACAGGAAGGTCCGAGGAGCGCGCGGGGGCGCGAGCGAATCCTGGGTCCGAGTGCGAAGCTGCCCCGCCCCCAGCCCGCCCCTTGTTGGTGTCTGGCCCGGGGGGAAGAGGGGGCGCGAGGGAAGGTGGGGGAGCGGGCTGGGGGAGGGGTGTCTGGCCCGGGGGGGGAGGGGGCGCGAGGGAAGGTGGGGGAGCGGGCTGGGGGTGGGGTGTCTGGCCCGGGGGGGGAGGGGGCGCGAGGGAAGGTGGGGGAGCGGTCTGGGGGAGGGGTGTCTGGCCCGGGGGGGGAGGGGGCGCGAGGGAAGGTGGGGGAGCGGGCTGGGGGTGGGGTGTCTGGCTCGGGGGAGAAGGGGGCGCGAGGGAAGGTGGGGGAGCGGGCTGGGGGTGGGGTGTCTGGCCCGGGGGAGGAGAGGGCGCGAGGGAAGGTGGAGGAGCGGGCTGGGGGTGGGGTGTCTGGCCCGGGGGAGGAGGGGGCGCGAGGGAAGGTGGGGGAGCGGGCTGGGGGAGGGGTGTCTGGCCCGGGGGAGGAGAGGGCGCGAGGGAAGGTGGAGGAGCGGGCTGGGGGAGGGGTGTCTGGCCCGGGGGAGGGGGGGGCACGAGGGAAGTTGGGGGAGCGGGCTGGGGGTGGGGTGTCTGGCCCTGGGGAGGAGGCGGCGCGAGGGAAGGTGGGGGAGCGGGGTGGGGTGTCTGGCCCGGGGGAGGAGGGGGCGCGAGGGAAGGTGGGGGAGCGGGCTGGGGGTGGGGTGTCTGGCCCGGGGGAGGAGGGGGCGCGAGGGAAGGTGGGGGAGCGGGCTGGGGGAGGGGTGTCTGGCCCGGGGGAGGAGGAGGGGGCGCGAGGGAAGGTGGGGGAGCGGGCTGGGGGTGGGGTGTCTGGCCCGGGGGGGAGGGGGCGCGAGGGAAGGTGGCGGAGCGGGCTGGGGGTGGGGTGTCTGGCCCGGGGGAGGAGGAGGGGGCGCGAGGGAAGGTGGGGGAGCGGGCTGGGGGAGGGGTGTCTGGCCCGGGGGATGAGGGGGCGCGAGGGAAGGTGGGGGAGCGGGCTGGGGGTGGGGTGTCTGGCCCGGGGGAGGAGGAGGGGGCGCGAGGGAAGGTGGGGGAGCGGGCTGGGGGAGGGGTGTCTGGCCCCGGGGAGGAGGGGGCGCGAGGGAAGGTGGGGGAGCGGGCTGGGGGAGGGGTGTCTGGTCCGGGGGAGGAGGGGGCGCGAGGGAAGGTGGGGGAGCGGGCTGGGGGTGGGGTGTCTGGCCCGGGGGAGGAGGGGGCGCGAGGGAAGGTGGGGGAGCGGGCTGGGGGAGGGGTGTCTGGCCCGGGGGAGGAGGGGGCGCTAGGGAAGTTGGGGGAGCGGGCTGGGGGAGGGGTGTCTGGCCCGGAGGAGGAGGGGGCGCGAGGGAAGGTGGGGGAGCGGGCTGGGGGAGGGGTGTCTGGCCCGGGGGAGGAGGGGGCACGAGGGAAGGTGGGGGAGCGGGCTGGGGGTGGGGTGTCTGGCCCGGGGGAGGAGGCGGCGCGAGGGAAGGTGGGGGAGCGGGCTGGGGGTGGGGTGTGTGGCTCGGGGGAGGAGGGGGCGCGAGGGAAGGTGGAGGAGCGGGCTGGGGGTGGGGTGTCTGGCCCGGGGGAGGAGGCGGCGGCGCAAGGGAAGATGGGGGAGCGGGTTGGGGGTGGGGTGTCTGGACAGGGGTGAGGTGTAGGAGCAGGCTGGGTGTGAGGGGTCTCAGTGGAGGGTGTGTGTGAGCAGGCTGGGGGCGCGGGGTCTCAGCCTGGGAAAGTGAGGGGCCACTAACTTCTTTCATAGTGCTGCCAGCACCATGGCCTGGATCAGCCTCCCGCTGCTCCCATTGGCAGGATATTGGCAAATGGGAGTAGCAGGAAAATCCTCCAGGAAGCGGGTCCATGCCCTGCTGTGGGAGGGGGAGGAGGAAGGGAAGCAGCAGTGTGCGGAGCCGATTCTAGCTCCGCTTCTTCCTTGCAAGCTGGATCCGGCAGGGAGCCTTGGGGCTTTTCCCCCACCCCCGCCCTTTCACCTCCCCTCTCCTGTGGCGTGTGAGAATGGAAGAGCGTCATATAGAGAGTTAACTTTCTTTTAGGAGCAAACAAGGAATTTTTCCTTTTTTTGAGGGAGACTTAGGACAGGTTATTTAGAGCTTGTCAGAAAACTTCAGATGATGTCCACTAGCAGACATCAAGAAATGAAGAACCCGTCACTTGCTTTGGTAGTTTGTGCCAGTGGTGAATCATCCTCCCTGTGAAGTATTGGTGCCCTATGTCCAAGAGGAACGTGTCTGGTTTCACCTTCCAGCCGCTGGCTCTTGTCCTGCCTTTCTCTGCACCGTGAACCGGCCCTTTGGTACCCGACACGTTCTCTCCGGAAAGGCCCTTAGACGCCCGAGTAACGTCACCTCTCAGCTTTCCTTGTACAAGCCAACCACACGGAGCTCAAGAGCAGAGGAGAAGGACTTTCTCTGCAGCCCTCCAGACTTTTTGCTCTTTGCTGCCCCGTCTCTAAGTTTCCAACAGCTTTTCAAAATGTGGCCCCTGAAGCAGGCTGCAGTCTCCAATCTCAGTCTCATGGACGCTGCATCACCTCCCTGCCCTGCTCACTTCTCTGCTCGTGGGGCGGAGCTGGCGGCCAGGGCAGCGGGTCGGTCACAGCTCAGCCTCGCAGGGTCAGTGATGCAGCTCCCCGGGCTCCTTCTTTTTCTGCTTGTCCAGGGCCGAATCCACTCGCCCCTCAGCAGGAGCCAGGTGATGGGAAACGTGCTTCTGGGCAGGCTCTACACGCTGCTCCAGTTTCACGCCATCCTCGCAGACTTCCCCTCCTGCTCCGTCGCCCCGGGTAGGTGGCAGCAATGGCGGGAGAGGCCCTCTAGAAATGGGCATGGGGGGGCTCTGGCCCGGCTGAGAAACGGGCACGGGGCGGAGGGGACATTAGAGCTGACGCTAGAGTCCCCTGTTGCCCAGGCTGGGCGGGGAGGGCCCCCCGGCGTACCAGAAGCCCACGGGCTAATCAGACTATAGAGGGTTTGTGGATTTAGGGTTTCTGCTCCAGAGGCCGTGGTGCCTCAGGCTTTAGCTGAAGGAGTTACAGCAGGAGGATTTTGCTCAGGAAGGCCAGGCAGGAATAGCTGGTGGGCGGGAGGGGTGCAGCCGGCCAGGCCTGCGGCATGGACAGTGGAGTATCGGCGGGTGACGCTAGGGATGTTCAGTGGAGCTGAATCAACTACCGTAATTTAGCGAATATATCCCGCACCCGAATATACCCTGCAGTTTTTCTATTTGAGTAAAAAAACCTCTTTTATACCCCGCACACGAATATAACCCGCAGAGCATACAAGACTTTTCTGTGCCGGGGGTATATTTGTTGGGGGTATGTTTACAGTGCGGGGTGGAGGGGGATAGCCACTCACCGCCCCAGGTTCCAGCACAGCCGCTATCCTCCGGGCGGTGGAGCACTCACCGCCCAGTTCCTGCCCAGCCGCAGGAAGGGGCAGGGGCGTGAGCACAGGAGGGAGGGGCGGGGGCACAGGTGGCTCTCCATGGCACTGGCTTCCATTCCCTCCACTTTACTGCTGATAGAGAGGCGTGGCGCGGAGGGTAAGGGGGGCAGATGGAGCCGGTACCTGCATGAAGTTTCAAGCCAGCTCCTCACACGTGCCAGCTATGGGAGGCAGCAGTGGCAGGCGGGGTGGGGGTCGTCAGGGCTCACTGCGGACGGAGGCAGCTGCGTGAGATGCCGGGGCAGCGTCAAAGGAAGCAGTCCGTGCTGGGGGTGGGGGGCTTCCTGGGAGTGGGGGCTGGGAGCGCACTGGCTGCTGGCCCCACCTCAGGAGACTATCGAATAGTCGTGGAACCGACAGTATTTTGTGCGCTTCCAGGACTATTCACTTCATGGCTGCCTAACGTCCCTGCTTGCCTTGCGGTCAGCGCGGGCTGGGGATTTGGATGGGGAGGGTTTGAAGGGGATATGCTGGTAAGGGTCCTGGATTTCATTTCTGTTGCTATTGGGTTGGAAATAGCAGAGTAAATATGCCTTATCAAGGTAACGTCACAGCCAGATCCCAAGGGAAGTATGGTTCTGAGGCTAGCTAGACCATCGGGTCTGACTTTGGTAGCAGGCAAGTTAGTTGAAACAATAGTAAAGAATAAAATTGTGAGGCATGTAGACGAACATAGTTTGTTGGACAAAAGTCAACATGGTTTCTGTAAAGGGAAATCATGTCTTATTAATCTATTAGTGTTCTCTGAAGGGGTTAACAAACATGCAGACAAGGGGGATCCAGTAGTAGTTCTTCGCGTAGTGTCCCAGTGGGTGCTCCACTGTAGGTGAAGGGTCGCCCTGAGCCTCAGATCGGAGCTTTGTATAGCAGTTTCCCCTGTTGAGCCACGCATGCCCAGGAGGCGTCTCGAGCCCTTCCCGCCTCCTGAGGTTCCTCACAAGGTTCCTCACCAAAGGCTCTTGTGTCAATTCCATGGCCATGGGAGAAGAGGGAAGGTCCTTTCTTGGATTGAGAACTGGTTAAAAGGCAGGAAACAAAGGGTAGGAAGAAATGGTAAATTTTCAGAATGGAGAGGGGTAACTAGTGGTGTCCCCCAAAGGTCAGTCCTGGGACCAATCTTTTTCAACTTATTCGTAAATGATCTGGAGAAAGGGGTAAGGAGTGAGGTGGTAAAGTTTGCAGATGATACCAAACTGTTTAGGATAGTCAAGACAGAAGCAGACTGTGAGAGACTCCAAAAAGATCTCACCAAACGTAGTGATTGGGCAACAAAATGGCAAATGAAATTTCATGTGGATAAGTGTAAAGTAATGCACATCGGGAAAAATAACCCCAACTATACGTACAGAATGACGGGGGCTACTTTGGCTATGACAAATCAGGAAAGAAATCTTGGAGTTATTGTGGACAGTTCTTTGAAAACTTCCACACGGTGTGCAACGGCGGTCAAAAAGGCAAATAGGATGCTAGGAATTATTAGGAAAGGGATAGAAAATAAGACCCAGAATCTCTTACTGCCCCTGTATAAAACTATGGTACGCCCACATCTTGAATACTGTGTACAGATGTGGTCTCCTCACCTCAAAAAAGATATTTTGGCCTTGGAAAGGGTCCAGAAAAGGGCAACTAAAATGAGTAGGGGTTTGGAACGGGTCTCATATGAAGAGAGGTTAAAGCGACTGGGACTTTTCAGTTTAGAAAAGAGGAGACTGAGGGGGGATATGATAGAGGTCTATAAAATCATGAGTGGTGTGGAGAGGGCAGATAAAGAAAAGTTATTTATTAGTTCCCATAATAGAAGAACTAGAGGACACCAAATGAAATTAACGGGTAGCAGGTTTAAAACTAATAAATGAAAGTTCTTCTTCACGCAGCATGTAGTCAGCCTGTGGAACTCCTTGCCAGAGGAGGCTATGAAGGCTAGGACTATAACAGAGTTTAAAGAGAAGCTAGATAATTTCATGGAGGTTAGGTCCATAAATGGCTATTAGCCAGGGGATACAATGGTGTCCTTGGCCTCTGTTTGTCAGAGGCTGGAGAAGGATGGCAGGAGACAAATGGCTTGATCATTGTCTTTGGTCCACCCTCTCCGGGGCACCTGGTGCTGGCCACTGTCGGCAGACAGGCTATTGGGCTAGATGGACCTTTGGTCTGATCCAGTACGGCCGTTCTTACGTAGATGGTATCCTGAGTCCACGAAAGCTCATGATCCTAGCTACATTGTTTGTTAGTCTATAAAGTGCTACCAGACCATTTGTTGTTGTTGTTTTTTTATTTCCAGATGCTATGAACTAGCATCCCGTGGCTACCTGCCACCTCTTCAGTCATTTCAGCATTTTAGTGTTTAAGACGGTATTATCTAGGGTTATTTTTAGTTACATATGCTTAAGGCTTTTTACGCCTTGTGTCTTTATTTGGCTCGAGTACAGTCTTCGATACAGGCTCATTGCATTATTGCCTTAATTTATAAGCATCACCTAGCAAATACTTAGTCCTGCAGGCACCAGGTATTTCACTTGTGACCCCTCTCCCCCCGGCTGTGAAGAGCGGCAGGGCGGCGGAAGGCAGCTGCCAGAAAGCCGCACAGCGTGGCCGGGGCCATGGGGCTCCAGGAGCGTGGCTCAGCTACAGGAGGAGGCAAGGCAGCGGGAGAGTGGGATGCGGACCACAAAAGATTGCTCGCTGTTGGCTGGTTAGGGGCTAAACTCCCCACACCAGATTTAGTGGTTTTCTCTTGGAATGTCAACGTACAGACGACTACACGATTAACCAATAAGCCTCAAGTTATTGGTCAATCCTGTCGATTACACACATTCTTCCCTCTTACCCGCTGTCTGTCAGAGGCAGCGAGGAGGGAGGAGGCGTGAGCTGATACCTGTGGGAAGCCAGCTTTTAAGTCAGCTTGTCACAAGAGGGCGCGGTTGTACAGTTGATCAGCTCCCCACAAGCATTGGATCGGCCTGTTCCCCCACCTCTGTGCTGCTGCCTCTGATACAGAGGAGGAAGCAGTATGGTGGAAGGAGGCAGGCGGGAGCTGATATGCAAGAGCACTGTGTGTGGTGGCTTCATGGACCCACCTGTCAAACCCCTTGCTGCCTCTTCTAGAGGCAAGAGGGGGAGACAGGAGCTGGTGCTGGCTTCGCAGAGCTGCCTGCCTGCCTGCCCGCGCTGCTGCCTGTACCTGAGGAGTGTGCAGAGAGAGGGCGTGACAGTCAGACGGGGCCATGGCAGCGCGTTCCTGCATGGAAGCATTTGGCACGGCGTGTGGCTTTTGCAGGGGCACGTGTTCGTGACGTATTCCAGTCAGACGGTGTCCTGGCTGCAGTGCCAGGCGGATCCTAGGGTCCCACTCCTGGAGAGCAACACCCCTCCCCTCCCCAGCCGGAGCCTGCAATGGCCCAGACAGTCTGAGAGGGCCAGAGGGAAGAGGCAGGCGGGACAGGGACTCGGGCTCAGGGCCCCACCCGTGACTGCAGCGGGAGCTGGCAGACACTGAGATGGACACGCGCCCTCTCAGGGGGTCTCTTGTTTTGACAGTTCACACCTGGCAACCCCACTCGGTCTCCCATGATGCACTGATGTGGGCGGGGAGATTGTAACTCCTTGGCGCGTTCTGGCACGAGGCAGGAGCTGTGCGTCTCACATCCCTCGCGGGGCAACAAACAGCAGTCACGTGGGCGCTGTGAGCTCTCACAATGTAGCGTCGTGCCGGCACGTGTGGCGCGGTGGACGCCCGCGCCCCGTCCCACGGACCGGAAGTGACGTTTGCTCAGTCCACGGCCTGACAGCAACCGACTGGGAACCGTGACCGGAAGGTGTCCAGGTACGTGCTCCAATCGCGCCCCCCGGGAACAGGGCTCGGAGTCGATTGGGGGGGGATTTGAGAGCAGCCTTCAACTTCCTGAAGCGAGGTTCCAAAGAGGCTGCAGAAAGGCTGTTCTCAGTGGTGACAGATGGCAGAACAAGGAGCAAAGGTCTCAAGTTGCGGTGGGAGAGGTCCAGGTTGGATATTAGGAAAAACTATTTCCCTAGGCGGGTGGGGAAACACTGGGATGGGTTCCCTAGGGAGGTAGTGGAGTCTCCATCCCTAGAGGTGTTTAAGTGTCGGCTTGACACAGCCCTGGCCGGGTTGATTTAGTTGGGATTGGTCCTGCCTAGCGCAGGGGGCTGGACTTGATGACCTTCTGAGGTCTCTCCAGCTCTGTGGGTCTAGGATTCTGAGAGAGCGTCTGCACTGGCATGTGCTTTTACGCAAGAGCATCCGTGCCAGTGTGGACACTCTCTTGCGCAATAAACTCCGATGGCCCTTTTAACCATCGGCCTTTCTTGCGCAAGAAATTCCTGTTACCTGTTCGCACTGGCCTGTGCCGGAAGGGCTCTTGTGCAAGAGGCTTCTTCCTGAGCAGGAGCATCCTAGTTCTTGCGCCAGGAGCCCTGCTTGTACACAGGAGAACGTCAGTTTCCTAGCGCAAGCACACACGGCCAGTGTAGACAGGCAGCAAGTTTCCGCGCAAGAGCGGCCGCTTTGGCGCGAGATGGCGCCAGTGCAGACACAGCCTCAGTGTTTTCAAACCGGACGCAGCCGAGGCAGCCCCCCCCAACCCGCCTCACGCTGCCCCGCTGCACTTTGTAAGGCAGCAGCAGCATCTGCCTGTCCCACATAAGCCCGCTGGGCAGTTGGGTGTCTGTGGGGGGGGGGGTATTTGGTGGGGGGAGCTGACTGCTGGGGGTAGGGAGGAGCAGAGTGGGGGGTTGGAGAGGAGCAGCCTGAATGAAGAGTTTGGTGGGGGGGGCAGAGTGGGGGGGTTTGGTGGTGCTGGAGTAGACTGCAGGGGGGGTTGGGGTGGAGGAGAGTGCGGGGGGGCAGAGTGGGGGGTTGGGGGGCAGACTACAGGGGGGTTTGGTGGGGGGCAGGGTGGGGGGTTGGGGGGCAGAGTGGGCGTTTGGGGGGCAGACTACAGGGGGTTTGGTGGGGGGGCAGGGTGGGGGGGGGGTTGGCAGGTCGCCACAGGACAAGCCGGCTGGGCAGTTTGGTGGCGGGGGGGGGGTCTCTGAGGCGGGGGGGCCGAGGGGAGCAGGGAAAGTAGCCGCGGTGGCTTGTGGGAAACGTTCCGTGCCCCAATCCGCAGCTCCCATGGGCTGTTCGATTGGGCGGGAGCAGCGGAAGTGACATCACAATCCAGCCACTGATCCAGGGGTTGGTCTCGCGCGGCGACACGCCCAGCGTGAGCGATGCATCCTGGGAGTTGTAGTTCCCACAGTGCGGCCTCCCGGGGCGTGTCTCAGTGCGCCCCGCCCCAATCATAGCCACGCGCCTCCCGCCCCGGCCGTCATAGCCACGCCCAGCGTGTTCCAGCCTCTCCCCGCCCCCAACTGCATCGTAGGGCGCCCCCGCAGCGCTACTCAGGCCCCGCCCCTGTCTGCCCCCGTCCCGCGGTACTCAGTTCCCCCTCCTCTGCACAGCCCCCCCCCGAACTGCACCCCCCCTCCCCCACCTTCCACCCGACCTGCATCCCCCGCTCCATTCTACACCCCCCACCCAACCTGCACCTGTTACCCCCCCAGGCCATTCTACACCCCCCACCCAACCTGCACCTGTTACCCCCCTCAGGCCATTCTACACCCCCCACCCAACCTGCACCTGTTACCCCCCCCAGGCCATTCTGCACCCCCCCCCACCTCCAGTGCATGGAACACACCCCACCCGAGCTGCACTCTCCTCCCACCCTCTGTGCACTCAACACCTCAACCCAACCTGCACCCCCATTCTTCTCACTCTCCAATCCAGTCAAAACCCCTAGTCCAATGTACACCCCCATTTCCCCGCTTCCCAGTCCAACCTGCATCCCTAGCCCGACCTGCCCCCAGTGCATTCAACACCGTCAGCCTAACCCACACCCCCTTTCATCCCACCCCCAATCCATCACACCCCCAGTCTAACAGCACCCCCACTCCTTCTACCTCAGCCCAACCTGCCCCCCCCATTATCTGTGCTGCAGCCGATCCGGCACCTCCTTTCCCTCACTTCCCCAGTGCATTACAACACCGCCCAGCCAATCTTATCCCTCATGCGGGCCCTCCCTCACCTCGACCATATTTTTATCCTTCCTCTCCACAATGTTAAACCAACATGTCCCCCCAGCCCCTTTCTCCATTCATGGGGTCTATCAGTCCCCCATTTTGCTCCCTGCAACGCCCCCCAGCTCACCCCGACCTGCGCCCTATTCCTTCCCATCCCCCGTACGTGGGACCTCTCACCTCCCTGTTGGCTTCCTTCCCAACCCACACACCGTCCTCGCACACCCCTATCTCGCCAGGTCTGCGACCTACCAGCCTCTGTGACTCAGAGACCAGGAACAGCTAAGAGGAGAGTTTGGAGAGGGAGTTCTCCAGGTAAAAGAGGAGTAAAGACGGGACCCTTGTGGTAACTGGCTCTCTGGAGTGTGTGTTTGTGTGTGGGGGGAATTATTTGCAGTGTGCTGAGCTTGTGTTTGTCTGTTTGGTTTGTTTGTTTGTTTGTTTGTTTGCTTTCTTTGGTTGAAGGCGCTTCTAAAAGGTTTGAAATCTAGAAGCCTCTGTTAATTGGCTGAGCCTCAGTCAGGGGGAGGGGCTACCAGAGCTATATAAGCCTGTGACTCAGTGACCAGGAACAGCTAACAGGAGAGTTTGGAGAGGGAGGTTAGAGGGCACTAGTGACTTCTGGCCTTCTTTAAAACATAACTCTTAGAATAATCTCTATTCCAGAGGTTTAAAAAGAATCCCAGTTTATACTTAAACTTATTCATTAGAAAAATGGAGACAGAAGCCCAGCAGCAGAGTGGGGGCTATCCTGTTTATTGTGTCGAGTGTAAGATGTATGATTACCTGCCCTGTGGGCGGGTGGTGTATGTGTGCACCCGTTGCAAGGAGCTCCTGACCCTCAGAGACCGAGTTCGGGCTTTGGAGGCCAGAGTGGCTGAACTGGAGGAGCTCAGAGAGTCAGAGAGCTATGTTGATGAGACTGTCCGGGACACTGTAGTACTGTCCCACCTCCAGTCTGAGAGCCCCAGTGCTCTTAAGGAGGATGAAAGTCTCAAGGGAAAAGAGCATTCAATGGGAGCAGAGGGAAACCATCCCATAGTTGGGACCCTCCTCCCAGAGGATGTTGCGGTATCCTCTCGCACTGAGGATACCTCTGAGGGGGAGGGAATGCCAGTTAGGAAGAGGCAGGTGTTAGTAGTGGGTGATTCGATCGTTAGAAACATAGATAGTTGGGTTTGTGATGACCCGGAGAACCGTATGGTCACTTGCCTGCCTTGTGCGAAGGTTGCGGATCTCAAAGATTTTGAGGAACAGCTAGCCAAAAACTCAAAAAACATTTTATTTCTTTTTAAGTACATTAGAAGCAGGAAGCCTGCTACAAAACCTGTGGGTCCCCTAGATGATCGAGCTATAAAAGGAGCAATCAAGGAAGATAAATCCATTGCGGAGAAACAATGATTTCTTTGCTTCAGTCTTCACGGCTGAGGACGTTGGGGAGATTCCTGAATCTGCACCGTCCTTTGTGGGGGATGAATCTGAGGAACTGTCCTGGATTGAAGTGTCATTAGAGGAGGTTTTGGAACAAATAGAAAAACTTAATGTTAACAAATCTCCAGGACCGGACGGCATTCATCCAAGGGTTCTAAAAGAACGCAAATGGGAAATTGCTCTTAAGGAGGATGAAAGTCTCAAGGGAAAAGAGCATTCAATGGGAGCAGAGGGAAACCATCCCGTAGTTGGGACCCTCCTCCCAGAGGATGTTGCGGTATCCTCTCGCACTGAGGATACCTCTGAGGGGGAGGGAATGCCAGTTAGGAAGAGGCAGGTGTTAGTAGTGGGTGATTCGATCGTTAGAAACATAGATAGTTGGGTTTGTGATGACCCGGAGAACCGTATGGTCACTTGCCTGCCTTGTGCGAAGGTTGCGGATCTCAAAGATTTTGAGGAACAGCTAGCCAAAAACTCAAAAAACATTTTATTTCTTTTTAAGTACATTAGAAGCAGGAAGCCTGCTACAAAACCTGTGGGTCCCCTAGATGATCGAGCTATAAAAGGAGCAATCAAGGAAGATAAATCCATTGCGGAGAAACAATGATTTCTTTGCTTCAGTCTTCACGGCTGAGGACGTTGGGGAGATTCCTGAATCTGCACCGTCCTTTGTGGGGGATGAATCTGAGGAACTGTCCTGGATTGAAGTGTCATTAGAGGAGGTTTTGGAACAAATAGAAAAACTTAATGTTAACAAATCTCCAGGACCGGACGGCATTCATCCAAGGGTTCTAAAAGAACGCAAATGGGAAATTGCTGGGCTATCATCTGTGGTTTGTAACCTATCCTTTAAATCGGCTTCCGTACCTAATGACTGGAAGGTAGCCAACGTGACACCAATATTTTAAAAGGGCTCTCGAGGCGATCCTGGCAATTACAGAGCGGTAAGTCTAACTTCAGTACCAGGCAAATTAGTTGAAACAATAGTAAAGAATAAAATTGTGAGGCATGTTGTGGGGAAAATCAAATAACTCCAATTGTTTCTAAGGGGGGACTGTGCAGAAATCAAAACTCTCTAAAGAAAACTGCTGTAAGGGTTAAAAAGTTTTCCAGGCCTCTCTCTGGAGTGGGACTGCAGCCGCACCAGTGCTGTCAGTGTCACTGCACAGCTGCTGAAAGCAAGGGCGGTTTCCCCCGGCACATAAGGAGTGTGAGTGAAGCTGACAGTTTGTGTGGACTCCCACACTATCCTTGGAGAGGGTAGTGTTGCTGGACGCCTGTGCTATCCTTGGAGAGGGTAGTACTGTTGGGCTCCTGCGCTGTCCTTGGACAAGACAGTGCTAACATGGATAAGATTGCTCCCTCAAGTCTGTCTCCTACTGAGGGAAAAGGTTTCTCACAGCCTGGGACTCCCTTGTCTCAGATGATCAGTCAGCTAGGTATTGCCTGCAGGTTTGAAACTAAGGAGACTTAAGGAATTATTGAGCATTTGGAATGGCTATACTCAGGGGAATTCCCAGAATACATGACAATTAGAACTTTGACTTACAAAAGCTTGCTTATCTTAGAGTTTTCCTCGAGGAAAAACATCCTAACCAGATGGAATATTGGTGCCTCTGGGAGGATGTGGCAGTAAAAAAAAATAATCAGAGCATTATGGCTAGCAAAAAAGATTCTATTAAAAAGCTGCAGCAAGAATTGGCTACTCTAAAGAAACAGCTTGATTCCCCAGATGTGCCATCTGCACCCCCACCCCCTTTGGACCCTTGTCAGCTGAACATTCTTTCCTGTTATCTCCCTGTTCTCTTGTAAACCTTATGGGACCTGACTTGTTGTGTAAATTGGGTGCAAACCTTCTCTGTAGAGAGGAAGGGATATTTGTTGACCTTCCCCCCCTATCAGGCTCCAAATTTGATGGCATTACTACTCTCAGAGGAATCTGATGAGACCTCAGGACATACACCCCTCCTGGACCTCTCAGATGTCCCAGAGACATTGTGGGCAGCCCATTGTGAATGAAGTGGGGTTGCTAGCCTCTGCAACACCAGTGCAAATAACAGACAGACACAACAAGCCTTTCCCAAGGGTAGCCCTGTATCCATTGGCTAGGGAGGCACAAGAGGGCATTAAGCCTGTAATCTCTCCCTCCTTAAACAAGGGATACTTGTTTATACAACTTCACCATGTAATACACCTATACTACCTGTGAAAAAGCAAATCTATAGATTTGTAGAAGACCTAAGAGTCATTAATAAGTTTGTAATCCCTAGATTTCCAGTAGTACCTAACCTGGTTTTCTGTAATAGATTTATGTTCTGCCTTCTTTTCTATTCCAGTGCATAAGAATTCCCAATTTCTCTTTGCCTTTTCCTTTCAGGGTCATCAATTAACCTGGACATGTTTTTGTAAAGTTATTGTAAAAGCCCTACTCTGTTTTCTCAGTTTTTAAAAAGCTGACCTTAATTCATTCTCTCTCCCCTGCAGTTCTGTGTTAGTTCAGTATATTAATGATGTGCTAATTGCTAGTAAAACTAAGAAAAGATGTAAAACTGATACCTCATATGTGTTAAAGTGTCTTGCTAAAAAGAGTCACAAGGCTTCCAAAGCCAAATTGTAGTTTGTAAAACAAAGAGTTCAGTACTTAGGACGTTTACTTTCAGGAGATGGCCGCCAGTTAACACCTGAGTGAATCTCACAAGTTTTTTCCATTCCTCACCCTTTCACCAAAGTCAGTTATACAAATTTCTGGGTACTGCAGGATATTGCAGACAATGGATTCCTAACTTTTCTGAACTCACCAGACCCCTTACTATTTTACTCTTAGACTTAGCTCCTGACCCAATGACCTGGTCCCCAGAATGTGAATCTGCTTTCCTTTCCCTTAAAACTCTTCTCTCACAGCCACCTGTTCTAGGCTTACCTAAATATAGCAAGCCTTTTACTCTGTTTTGCCATGAACAGGATGGAATTGCAGCTGGAGCTCTCTGTCAACCCCTTGGGACCCACACCTCGTCCAGTAGCTTATTTTTCTGCAACACTGGACTCAGTAGCCCGTGGGTTCCCACTTTGTCTGAAGGCTGTTGCAGCTGCTGCTGAATTACTTTAAAAAGGCCCAACCTGTCACATTAGGCCACAGCATTATCTTACAGGTCCCTCATGCTGTCTCTGTTCTCTTACAGTGATACCGCACCCAGCACCTATCTGTTCAGAGACAAACCCTGTATAAGAATGTTATCCTCTCTTCCCCAAATGCGGTAATTCAAAGATGTAATGTACTTAACCCAGCTACTTTTTCTCCTTTACCCTCTAATGGTAAAGCACATACCCATAACTGTGAAGAATTGCTTGAGCACTGTGTAAAACCTCCCCAAAGATTTGTCTAATCAACAGCTGGAAAATGCAAATCTTGTATTGTATACTGATGGCTCATATAAAAGAAATTCAGTTGGTAAACTAAAGGCTGGATATGCAGTGGTCTCAGATAATAATGTTTTAGAGGTTCTTTTCTCTTCCAGGAATCAAAATCAGCTCAGGCTGCTGAGCTCATCGCTTTAATTCGTGCTTGCCTTTTAGCGTCCGGACAGTCTGCTGCCATTTATACTGATTCAAAGTATGCTTTCTCTGTCTGTCATGCCACAGGAAAATTTGGAAACAACGAGGTTTCCTTACCTCTTCTGGCTCTGCTATCTCTCATGGTCCCCTTATCTCCCAACTCCTTGATGCTATTCAGCTACCCACATCCCTTTCTATTACCCATTGCCCGGCCCACACAGGTGCCACTGATCCTGTTTCTCTGGGTAATGGGAATGCTGATGCAGCGGCCAGACGTGCAGCAGCACATGGACCTCTGGCTCCCTTTCAGATTCTGGTCTCTCTTTCCCTCCCTGTTTCTTTGCAGGACCTGATAGAACTACAGCAAGCTGCTCAACCTGCAGAGAAAAACCTTTGGGAGAAAGCAGGCTGCTCCTTATCCCCAGCTGGCTGCCCAGTCGCCCCAAAAATCTCTCACACGGCAGCTTGCTCAGGTGTCTCATCAAATGACACACATGAGCAAAAGGGGGGTGGCCTCACAGATCCCAAAACAATGGTACGCCCCAGGCGTGTACCTAGAAGCTGTCAAGAATATCTAATTCATGTGTGATTTGTAAGCAGTTTAATGTTGCAGGAGGCCCACAGGCTAGCAGCCACACAGAAAGAAGAAACCTAGACATAAAATGACGGTTAGGAGAGCTTGCACCTGCAGGTAAAGGAAGCCCTCCCAGTACCTACTGATGTGCCGTGCCACAACATCCAACCAGGCGACTACGTGTTCGTGAAGGAACATCGCAGAAAGAATTCCCTGACAGCCCGGTGGAAAGGACTGTTCCAATTGCTGTTCATCACCCACACAGCAGTAAAGGTGAAGGAGGGCCCCTCGTGGATCCACGCAAGTCATGTACGCCGAACTGCAGATCCAACAGAGCTGATTGACCCCGTCACCCAGGACCCCTCCCTGGAGGAATCACCTGAGGACGAGGTTCAGCGGACCGAGGCGGCAAACTCTCAAACCAGACTGTTACCAAACCGGCCTCCACCAGGAGCTTCGAGGTACAACCTGAGAGGTAGGACTGTGCCAGCAAAGACCTACAGGTGAGCCTGGTGCCCCATAGCTCTCACAAAGGGGAATCCATTCCAGTACTGAGTGAACTAAGAGACTACGAAATCTCGAAGAGTGCCTGCAGAGGCAAGCCAAACAATACTAACTGATTAAGTTTAGTTAAAAGACTGCTTTGCTAGTTGCTAGATAATTACTATATTATTATTATTATTATCCTTTCTACTTTAGAGACTTAAGATACTATAATAGGATGAGGATTGTTTTCCTTCTTTTAGTAGTCAGAATAGCCTTAGTATATAACTTTCCTCACCCTTATTGGGAAGCCCTGCAAAAGGTTGTGTCCCTCACCAATACAAGTGACTGTTGGATATGTGAACAGCTTATAAAAGGCTCTGAAGGCCTTTTACCATTACAGTTTATCCCAACTCCTGCCTCCCTGTGGACCAGACCCCTAAAATTCAGATCTACTGGTAGTCAGTACTCTACAGGAGAGCGGGAGTGGGTAGATGCCCAGAATGATAACACTGTGCCAGAAGTACATAGTCATGGGGGGGGAACCGGCAGATTTGGCATAAAAAGCTGATTGCCTCAGAGATTCCCCTTACTCAAGCATTACATCCATCAGGGACTATGTTTCCATTGTGTTTTGAAAGCAAAATTGGCACTGGTAAAGATCTGGGGTTGAATGGGCAGTGGGTCATTTACCCAGCAGATAAAGAAAACCTCCCTCTAAGATGAGACTTCATCCTAGCAAAGGAAGAATACCTAAGAATGTCCAGAATAAACTTTGAGTAATACTCCAATAGGAGTATTAAAGGGGGGAATTGTGGGGAAAATCAAATAACTCCAATTGTGTCTAAGGGGGGACTGTGCAGAAATCAAAACTCTCTAAAGAAAACTGCTGTAAGGGTTAAAAAGTTTTCCAGGCCTCTCTCCCTGTAACAGAGAGAAATCAAATTAGCTCTAATCAAAGACCCTTACAATGCCTATCTCAAGTTCATGGATACTCCTAGTCTGTCACAATTTGTCATGTAAACCCTTATCTTTGTCACGGTTTGCCTTGTAGACTCCTCCACTCAAGTTCTCATGTGGCTTTGTGTACTGTAAAAACTTACTTCTAGCACTCCTGGGGGGAACAGAAGTCTCAGAGTACTTCTGCTGAGACTTTGATATGTTAAAGAAGAACAATTCTGTATAAAGGATACCTGAATCTGTCTGTCAGGGCTGCTGCTTCACTCTTGGAAGTGACAGCCTGCATGCATGCATCATAAAGTTTTCTCTTTTAGGTTTCTTTCCTGCCTCACTGATTTGACCTCCGGCCTCGGACCCTTCTGGGGGCTCTGTACCCCAGGGGAGCGAGATTTCCCCCTCAATGTAGAAGAACATAATTTGTTGGACAAAAGTCAACATGGTTTCTGTAAAGGGAAATCATGTCTGCATGTTTGTTAACCCCTTCAGAGAACTCTAATAGATAAGACAAGGGGGATCCAGTAGATATAGTATACTTAGATTTTCAGAAAGCCTTTGACAAGGTCCCTCACCAAAGGCTCTTGTGTAAATTCCTTAGCCACGGGATAAGAGGGAAGGTCCTTTCTTGGATCGAGAACTGGTTAAAAGATAGGAAACAAAGGGTGGGAAGAAATGGTAAATTTTCAGAATGGAGAGGGGTAACTAGTGGTGTCCCCCAAGGGTCAGTCCTGGGACCAATCCTTTTCAACTTATTCATAAATGATCTGGAGAAAGGGGTAAGGAGTGAGGTGGTAAAGTTTGCGGACGATACCAAACTGTTTAGGATAGTCAAGACAGAAGCAGACTGTGAGAGACTCCAAAAAGATCTCACCAAACGGAGTGATTGGGCAACAAAATGGCAAATGAAATGTAATATGGATAAGTGTAAAGTAATGCACATCGGGAAAAATAACCCCAGCTATACCTACAGTATGATAGGGGCTAATTTGGCTATGACAAATCAGGAAAGAGATCTTGGAGTTATCGTGGACAGTTCTCTGAAAACTTCCACACAGCGTGCAGCGGCGGTTAAAAAGGCAAATAGGATGCTAGGAATTATTAGGAAAGGGATAGAAAATAAGACCCAGAATATCTTACTGCCCCTGTATAAAACTATGGTACGCCCACATCTTGAATACTGTTGAGAAAGTAGAAAGGATTATACTGTAAAAGAAAGATGAATTATGCTGTAATAATTGAATAAGTGAAAGGAATACTGTTGGTCTCTGAACAGGAAGGAGAAAAGTATGTTAATGTTGTTTGTAGGTATGCAGATCAGAGTGCTAGCCAGAGTTAATAGGAAAAGGAACATTAGGTGTTAGGGAGAAAGCAATTGAGATGGACAGGAGATATGGACTGTGTGATTGATGTGGAAATGAAGATACTTGACTAGCCTCACACTAATTATGTGACGTTTTGCCCCTCTTTTAATCCTGTTAATTTTGGCTTTCTTTTGACTGTATAAATCAAGGTGTTTGAACCTTGAATGGCACTCACATTTTCTGAGTGCATTTAGCAGAGCAGCTTTGCTAATAAAGAGAGCGGTCTGACAAATCTGAGTCCTTTCTGACTTTGACAATTTGGAGGTCCCACCGAGATGGCAACCGTCTTCGCTGGAACTGTGTGATCCCTGACTGTCTTGCAGGATGACCGTGGTAGCCGGCACCTGGGCATTTGGCCGGAGCGGTTCTCTGCCAGAATGGAAAGGTGCACAACCACAGCGAAGTCTACGCCATCGAACCTGTTGGTTCCCGCTCTGTTCTGGTAGGGATCCCGGGATCTAACATCAGGACTCTGATCAGGTAATTATTTCTATGTTTTGTCTGGACTGAGGACTGTCTTGTCTCTGTGTCTATCCGTCTTCCCTGTGGTGTGAGTGAGTCTGGGAGCCATCCCTGTCCGGGGACTGGCTGACCAAGGGGCTCCTATCCCCGCGGTCTGTGTGACTGGAATCTGCACAATCGCAGCCGCACCGCACCTTGGATAAAATCCTTGGAGTGAACGCAAGGGCGATTGAGGCAGTAGCCTGTGGGCTTCTTTTGTGTGTTGCACTGGGCACCGCTCTGACGAACCCGAATTTCCTCCTTGTGTGATTGGTGTATGAAGTCCTCCTGTATGGGTAAGCAGACGTCTAAGCAGGGATAGTTCCCTAAAGGGACCCCAGCTCAGTTTATATATTTTAGAAAGGGTCCAGATCCCTGTACATTTCTGGAAAAATCATCTAGATTGACTCTGGGGATCCCAAAACTCAGTGGCCACTGTTAGGATCTTGGAACAAAGACCAAGTGGACGTCTTAAAAGACAAACTTGGCCTTCCCAAAACTGAATTGGCTAGAGGAGAGGTAGATTGCTTCATGCAGTGGTGGAATGAGGCAAATCTTAGATGGACTGAATCGAAGCTCGCCTCCCTTAAAAATTCTAATTATAAGTAAAAAGCTTTATTGGAAACCTCCTCTCCCACCACCAGACCGAGCGCTTCCCTTTACCCCGTCCTCCGAGAAGACTCAGACCGGTCCCACTTGGAGCTATAAACCCTGGACCCACACGGCGCGCCACTCAATTGTAAAAGGTTTTACAAAGCCCCAGGAAAACCCTACCAAATTTGCAGAGGAATTTTTGCTAGTGTGCAATGCCTATGAATCCTCTGAAGCAGACCTCCTGCAACTGTGTAAGCTACTTATAACCCCTAGTGAGCAAGAAAAAAAAAATGGCTCCTGATAGCAAATTGGCCCACCACTGAGCATCCTTCTAATTGACCAGACACTGGTCCTGACGCTGCCTACTGGAACAAATGTAAGAATCAAGCTAAGTGCCTGCATGAGGCCATTCCCCAAGTATGGACTCCAAAAACCAACTGGACGGCCATACATTGCTGTAAACAGCAACAGAGAGAGAACCCAGGGAACTATCACACCCGACTGACTGATGGGGGGTTTTTTTTCTGCAACATTCTGGTATACAGCGACCGGGTGAAAATGGACAGGGCGCCCTGGCGCATGCGTTTGTTAATGGCCTCCTACGTGCTATTAGCAGTATGTTAAAGCAAATAAGTGTTGGATGGGAGGCCAGGACCATGGACAGATTGCAAGCAGTGGCAGAGCATTGCCACAGCACTCTAAAAGGGAAAGAGGAGCTGTCCTCACAAAAGCTAATGGCTCTGCAAATACAGCATTATTCAGGGCAGGGCAGACAGTACCGGGAACGGGGAGGGTACCAAGAACGGGGATGAGGTCGGAGAAGGGGTCGTGGGACTGGGTTTTTGGGATTTAGAGGTTTCAGCTCCAGTCATATTCACCCTGCGGGAACAAGACATTATTGTCCCGTGTTCCAGTGCCGTAACACCCCTATCCTCCCAGTTCGAAAGGCTGATGGGAAATCATGGCTGTTTGTTCAGGATCTTCAAGCCATTAACTGCATTGTTGTACCCACCTTTCCTGTAGTCCCTAACCCAGCAACTATTCTGGCTTCTATCCCGCCAGATGCAACTCCTTTTACTGTTGTTGATCTGTGTTCTGCTTTCTTTTCTGTCCCGGTTCACCCTAAGTCCCAGTATCTTTTTGCCTTTTCTTACAAAGGGCAGCAGTACACATGGACCATGCTTCCCTTGGGGTTCTTACTCAGGAGCATGGTGACAAAAATCATCCAGTGGCCTATTTCTCTGCCACCTTGGACCCTGTTGCCCAGGGTTTACCCCCCTGCCTGCGTGCTGTGGCTGCTGCGACACGCCTAGTCAAAATGGCTGAGTCCCTTGTCCTCTGCTCTCCTCTTTCTCTCATGGTCCCCCACTCTATAGAAACTCTCCTGCTACAACGTAATACAGCTCACCTTTCCTCCGCCCGCCTCACTAGGTACGAACTTTTACTGCTTTCGGCTTCGCATATCACCATAAAGCGCTGTTCTCAGTTGAACCCTGCCACTCTCCTTCCTCTGTCTGATGACGGTGAACCCCACGACTGCCTTGCAGCTGTCTCTGCTGTCACCGTCCCGCGCCCCGACCTTTCTGATGTCCCCCTCTCTAACTCCGACCTTGTGTTAGTCACTGACGGTTCCTGCTTTCGAGATAGACAAGGTCGTCTCCTTGCAGGATATGCTGAGGTATCGCTCTCTGAAACCCTAGAAGCTGCGCCGTTACCTTCTGTGACAGCGCAAGTCGCTGAACTAGTTGCCCTAACCCGCGCTTGCTTTCTGGCTGACGGGCACTCCGCCACCATTTCTACTGATTCTCGTTACGCTTTTGGGGTTGTACATGACTTTGGCACCCTCTGGCAAGCTCGGGGTTTCCTTACCTCTGCTGGTGCCCCTATCAAGAATGGCCCCTACATTGCTGCTCTCCTGTATGCAGTTTTACTCCCATCTGCATTAGCTATTGTTAAGTGCCCTGGCCACTCCACAGCAGATACTGATGTTGCTAAGGGTAATGCTGCCATAGAACCTTCCCCCGGTGCGTTTCTCGGTTCCCTTTCTGTTTCTGTACCACCGCCGTCCCTTTCTGACCTCACCCTGCTCCAAGACTCTGCCCCAGAAGCAGAAAACGACTCCTGGGTCGCCCCGGGTTGCTCTCTATACCCCGATTCCCGTCGGTGCTCGCCTACTGGTACCTTTGTGGCCCCCTTTTCACTCTACTCCTCTCTGGCCGCCCTGCTTCCGATGTTTCGCATGTCGGAAAGGAGGGGATGGTCTCTGCTGTAACTAAGGCAGGATGGTGAGCCCCACATTTCAGCTGTTTTGCAGCCCACCACTGTGCCGCCTGTACCACTTGCCAAAGCTACAATGTTGGCAAACCTGTAAAGGTAGCTCACGGGTTCTGGGGCCTGCCCCAAGCACCGTTCTTGCATTGGCAGCTTGATTTTGTACAAATGCCTAAGTGTCAACGATATGAATTTATTTTGGTTATGGTATGCTTATTTTCGGGTTGGATTGAAGCCTTTCCTTGTCGCAAAGCTGATTCACTGTCTGTTGCCAAATGTTTGTTAAATCATACTATGCCTGCCAAAGGAATTCCTGCCACTCTGTCCAGTGACCAGGGTACACATTTTACTGGACAACTTGTTCAGCATCTGGATCGTGTGTTACATGTCACACACCTGCTGCAATGTCCCTACCACCCACAGAGCGCAGGTGCAGTTGAAAAATGAAATGGTGTGATTAAAAAAATAAGCTTGCAAAAAATGTTGTGACTCTACAGGGTTAAGCTGGCCAGCAGCCTTACCATTGGCCTTTCTGGAAATTCAATCCACCCCATCCCAAAGACATAAATTAAGTCCTTTTGAAATTGAGAACAATGGCTACCATTACTCCAGTCTCAGACTTGAACTTGACTCGCAGTATACTCCTTCAGTACTGCAAGGGACTAATGCAAGCTGTAAGTCACTTCCATTCACAGGTTCAAGCTGCCTGGCCGACGGAACCCACCTCTGATGCCTGCCACGCTCTCGAGACAGATGATTGGGTCTACGTACGACACCACCATCAAACACGCCTTGGAACCCCGGCGGAAGGGCCCGCATCAGGTGCTGCTCACTACCCGGACGGCTGTTAAGCTATCCGGCATCGCAGCATGGATACAGGCTTGGCAGTGTAAGAAGGCACCACCCCCTGCGGACCAATCATCGCCTCAGGACCACGTAGAGTCAATTTTGACTCCAGAAGAAGACGTAGAGGAACAGCCTGCAATACCTTACAACCTACGTTCGCGTAAGGGTTGCCGGAAGCAGACGAGGACCAAAAGGAAGGCCCAGGAAGAAGCAGTAGTGAGCCTAGCGCCTGCTGCCTGGTGGACATAAAACCGTGACTGTGGTTCCCTCAGCTGAGGTTGTCAGAACCAAAAGGGTCTTGCCTCCAACATGTGCCTCTGGTGGGGCCTGTTCCTCGGCCACTGGTGTCTTAAGGTCTGGGAAATCCACAATGACAATGACAATTCTTTTATCCACCAGCAAGTATGGATCGCTCAGACCCTTAATATCTCAAATTGCTGGGTCTGCAGCCACATTCCATCCCACTCGCAAGCTGGTTCCTGTCTTGGCAATCCCACTTAATTCCCCAGGCCTCACCGGAGGACCTCATCCATTTAACAAGACATGGAACAGTAATGACACTTGGGAAGTAGTGGGAATCAATGTATCTAAATGGATAAGTGTGGAGGAGGGAAAAGGTCACTGGTGTTGGGTGTGGAATGGGACGGGGCTGAATCTGGGGAGGAGCAGTTGTCTAAGATCGGAGAATGAAATCACTGTCATGCTCCCCCTACAGCCACCCTAGTGAGAACAGTACAATCTTTCAATGCCATGCAAATAACACCACTCCCCGTAAGGAGAATCACCGTGTGAGAATCACTGCGGGACAAAAGCCTATACTGCGTTACCAGTTAACTGGTCGGGTATCTGTTATCCGGCCCTACTCTTCCCACAATTCCGAGCATTAGAGTCCTTCCCACGAGAACGCCTCCGTCATTTTAGGCGAAAAAGAAGGGACTTGTAAGATGCCCAACGGTATGTGAATCACATAAGCCCCTTAGCTTGGGAAGAGACTATTGGTGGTTCCTTTATCCCATTTGGGGGAGTAATACATCATGCAAAAAGACTTCTGAGGTTACAAGCAGTAGTTGAAATCATGGCAAATGAAACTGGAGAAAGTTTAAGGGTCCTGGCCAAAGAAACAGGAGCGATCCGACAGGTGGCCCCCCAAAACCGTCCGGCATTGGCTATAGTTCTGGCAGCAAAAGGAGGGACCTGAGCTCTCATTGGCAAAGAATGTTGTGTGTGTATATATACCTGACAACACCAATGATGTAATAGATCGCGCTAGCCACTTGGAACAGATTGCGTACCTTCCCCACGAAGAGCCAAGTTCCCTGTGGAAATGGATAAGTAACTTGTCCAATTTCTCTGGCGTAGGAAACTGGTTGTTTCGGGGAGCCCTGACTATCCTATTTGGGATGTTAATGATTTTTGTATGTTTTCAGTTAATCTCCTGTTGTATCCAAAACTGTGCAAGACATGTCACACAGCTAGCTACCCCTCACCAGAGTGCTAATCTGATGATTTTAAATATCACTGATGAACAGGGAGACAAAGAACGGTTAATGTACGGAACCCAGTAATTGTTGGTCATAGGCGTGACTTGACCAAAAGGAGGGATTGGATTGTGAAAGTAGAAAGAATTATACTGTAAGAGAAAGATGAATTATGCTGTAATAATTGAATAAGTGAAAGCAATACTGTTGCTCTCTGAACAGGAAGAAGAAAAGTATGTTAATGTTGTTTGTAGGTATGCAGATCAGAGTGCTAGCCAGAGTTAATAGGAAAAAGAACATTAGGTGTTAGGGAGAAAGCAATTGAAATAACCAAGGAGACATGGACAGGGGATTGCTGTGTGCTTGATGTGGAAATGAAGATACTTGACTAGCCTCACACTAATTATGTGAAGTTTTGCCCCTCTTTTAATCCTGTTAATTTTGACACTATAAATCAAGGGGTTTGAACCTTGTATGGCACTCACATATTCTGAGTGCATTTAGCAGAGCAGCTTTGCTAATAAACAGAGCGGTCTGGCAAATCTGAGAGTCCTGTCTGACTTTGACACTGCGTACAGATGTGGTCTCCTCACCTCAAAAAAGATATTTTGGCCTTGGAAAGGGTTCAGAAAAGGGCAACTAAAATGATTAGGGGTTTGGAACGGGTCCCATATGAAGAGAGTTTAAAGCAACTGGGACTTTTCAGTTTAGAAAAGAGGAGACCGAGGGGGGATATGATAGAGGTCTATAAAATCATGAGTGGTGTGGAGAGGGCAGATAAAGAAAAGTTATTTATTAGTTCCCATAATAGAAGAACTAGAGGACACCCAATGAAATTAACGGGTAGCAGGTTTAAAACTAATAAAGTGTTTCACGCAGCGCGTAGTCAACCTGTGGAACTCCTTGCCAGAGGAGGCTGTGAAGGCTGGGACTATAACAGAGTTTAAAGAGAAGCTAGATAATTTCATGGAGGTCAGGTCCATAAAAGGCTATTAGCCACAGGATAGAAATGGTGTCCCCGGCCTCTGTTCATCAGAGGCTGGAGAAGGATGGCAGGAGACAAATCGCTTGATCATTGTCTTCGGTCCACCCTCTCCAGGGCACCTGGTGCTGGCCGCTGTCGGCAGACAGGCTATTGGGCTAGATGGACCTTTGGTCTGACCCAGTATGGCCGTCGCTATGTTCTTATGTAGATGGTATCATGAGTCCACGAAAGCTCATGATCCTAGCTACATTGTTTGTTAGTCTATAAAGTGCTACCAGACCATTTGTTGTTGTTGTTTTTCTTTTATTTCCAGATGCTATGAACTAGCATCCCGTGGCTACCTGTCACCCCTTCAGTCATGACAGCATTTTAGTGTTTAAGACGGTATTATCTAGGGTTATTTTTAGTTACTACTTATGCTTAAGGCTTTTTCCGCCTTGTGTCTTTATTTGGCTCGAGTACTGTCTTACAGGCTCATTGCATTATTGCCTTAGATATAAATTAAGCATCACCTAGCAAATAGTTAGTCCTGCAGGCACCAGTGCTAAGGGGGACTGGAAGTTCTTACTGTAGTCTCTAATCCAGCGTTTCTCAAACTGGGTGGCAAGCCCCAGGGGGGTCGTGAGCAACTTGGGGGGAGGGGGGGTTGCAGCTGGATTGGGTTTTTCACTTGTGACCCCTCTCCCCCGGGGCTGTGAAGAGCGGCAGGGCGGCGGAAGGCAGCGGGAGAGTGGATGCGGAGCAGAAAAGAGGCACAGACGAGAAAGAGATGGGGGAAAGGAGCCTGCAGGGGGGAGGGTGTTAAGGACTGCACGTGCCATGAAGGAACCCCAGGAGGGCAAGGAGTCTGGTGAGAAGGGGGGGAGGAAGGGACCCAGGGCAGTGCGGGTGGGTGGCCACACAAATTCGTTTAGCATTTTAGGGGGTGGTGGTATCACGAATGTTGAGAACCCCTGCTGTAATCCATGTTCCAGCAATCACTTACATGAGTTTAACATCACGTTTTTATGTATGTTTTACCCTAGAAATACACAAACCTTTTACTTTGGAAATAAATCTAAATGCCTGGTGTTCTGTTCATATTCTTTTGCACGGGTGTTGCAGTTTATTCATATTTAAGAGCTTCTGTTTTAATTTATTGCTCACCATTTTAGAGTTAGATGTTATCACTGACTTTTTAGCTGTTCTGTTCCCAGCACTTATCAGCTCAGCGGTATTGCTCGCTGCTGGCTGGTTAGGGGCTAAGCTCACCACACCAGATTTAGTGGTTTTCTCTTGGAATGTCAACGTACAGACGACTACACGATTAACCAATAAGCCTCAAGTTATTGGTCAATCCTGTCGATTACACGCATTCTCCCCTCTCACCCGCTGTCTGTCAGAGGCAGCAAGGAGGGAGGAGGCGTTAGCTGATACCTGTGGGAAGACAGCTTTTAAGTCAGCTTGTCACAAGAAGGGAGGTTCCAAAGAGGCTGCAGAAAGGCTGTTCTCAGTGGTGACAGATGGCAGAACAAGGAGCAATGGTCTCAAGTTGCGGTGGGAGAGGTCCAGGTTGGATATTAGGAAAAACTATTTCCCTAGGCGGGTGGGGAAACACTGGGATGGGTTCCCTAGGGAGGTAGTGGAGTCTCCATCCCTAGAGGTGTTTAAGTGTCGGCTTGACACAGCCCTGGCCGGGTTGATTTAGTTGGGATTGGTCCTGCCTAGCGCAGGGGGCTGGACTTGATGACCTTCTGAGGTCTCTCCAGCTCTGTGGTTCTAGGATTCTGAGAGAGCGTCTGCACTGGCATGTGCTTTTACGCAAGAGCATCTGTGCCAGTGTGGACGCTCTTTTGCGCAATAAACTCCGATGGCCCTTTTAACCATCGGCCTTTCTTGCGCAAGAAATTCCTGTTACCTGTTCGCACTGGCCTGTGCCGGAAGGGCTCTTGCGCAAGAGGCTTCTTCCTGAGCAACAGCATCCTAGTTCTTGCGCCAGGAGCCCTGCTTGTACACAGGAGAACATCAGTTTCCTGGCACACACGGCCAGTGTAGACAGGCAGCAAGTTTCCGCGCAAGAGCGGCCGCTTTGGCGCGAGATCGCGCCAGTGCAGACACAGCCTCAGTGTTTTCAAACCGGACGCAGCCGAGGCAGCCCCCCCCCCCAACCCGCCTCACGCTGCCCCACTGCACTTTGTAAGGCAGCAGCAGCATCTGCCTGTCCCACACAAGCCCGCTGGGCAGTTGGGTGTCTGTGGGGGGGGGGAGGGGGTATTTGGTGGGGGGAGCTGACTGCTGGGGGTAGGGAGGAGCAGAGTGGGGGGTTGGGGAGGAGCAGCCTGAATGAAGAGTTTGGTGGGGGGAGCAGAGTGGGGGGGTTTGGTGGTGCTGGAGTAGACTGCAGGGGGGGTTGGGGTGGAGTAGAGTGCAGGGGGGGCAGAATGGGGGGGTTGGGGGGCAGACTACAGGGGGGTTTGGTGGGGGGGCAGAGTGGGGGGGTTTGGTGCTGGAGTAGACTGCAGGGGGGGTTGGGGTGGAGTAGAGTGCAGGGGGGGCAGAGCAGATGGGGGGTTGGGGGGCAGACTACAGGGGGGTTTGGTGGGGGGGCAGAGTGGGGGGGTTTGGTGCTGGAGTAGACTGCAGGGGGGGTTGGGGTTGAGTAGAGTGCAGGGGGGGCAGAGTGGGGGGTTGGGGGGCAGACTACAGGGGGGTTTGGTGGGGGGGCAGAGTGGGGGGGTTTGGTGCTGGAGTAGACTGCAGGGGGGGTTGGGGTGGAGTAGAGTGCAGGGGGGGCAGAGTGGGGGGTTGGGGGGCAGACTACAGGGGGGTTTGGTGGGAGGCAGAGGGGGTGGGGGGTTGGGGGGCAGACTACAGGGGGGTTTGGTGGGGGGGGCAGAGTGGGGGGGTTTGGTGGTGCTGGAGTAGACTGCAGGGGGGGTTGGGGTGGAGTAGAGTGCAGGGGGGGCAGAATACAGGGGGGGGGGGGGTTGGGGGGCAGACTACAGGGGGGTTTGGTGGGGGGGCAGAGTGGGGGGGTTTGGTGCTGGAGTAGACTGCAGGGGGGGTTGGGGTTGAGTAGAGTGCAGGGGGGGCAGAGTGGGGGGGTTGGGGGGCAGAGTACAGGGGGGTTTGGTGGGGGCAGAGTGGGGGGTTGGGGGGCAGACTACAGGGGGGTTTGGTGGGGGGGCAGAGTGGGGGGGTTTGGTGCTGGAGTAGAGTGCAGGGGGGGTTGGGGTGGAGTAGAGTGCAGGGGGGGCAGAGCGGGAGGTGGGGGGGCAGACTACAGGGGGGTTTGGTGGGGGGGCAGTGTGGGGGGTTGGCAGGTCCTGACGCCACAGGACAAGCCGGCTGGGCAGTTTGGTGGGGGGGGGGGTCTCTGAGGCGGGGGGGGCCGAGGGGAGCAGGGAAAGTAGCCGCGGTGGCTTGTGGGAAACGTTCCGTGCCCCAATCCGCAGCTCCCATGGGCTGTTCGATTGGGCGGGAGCAGCGGAAGTGACATCACAATCCAGCCACTGATCCAGGGGTTGGTCTCGCGCGGTGACACGCCCAGCGTGAGCGATGCATCCTGGGAGTTGTAGTTCCCACAGTGCGGCCTCCCGGGGCGTGTCTCAGGGCGCCCCGCCCCAATCATAGCCACGCCCCTCCCGCCCAGGCCGTCATAGCCACGCCCAGCGTGTTCCAGCCTCTCCCCGCCCCCAACTGCATCGTAGGGCGCCCCCGCAGCGCTACTCAGGCCCCGCCCCTGTCTGCCCCCGCCCCGCGGTACTCAGTTCCCCCTCCTCTGCACAGCCCCCCCCCCCCGAACTGCACCCCCTACCCCACCTTCCACCCGACCTGCATCCCCCGCTTCATTCTACACCCCCCACCCAACCTGCACCTGTTACCCCCCCCGGGCCATTCTACACCCCCCACCCAACCTGCACCTGTTACCCCCCCAGGCCATTCTACACCCCCCTCTCAACCTGCAAGCCCCTCCCCCGCCCCCAGGCCATTCTACACCCCCTACCTCAGTGCATGCTGAACCCCCCTCCCCTGCCCTCCAGTCCATTCTACACCCCCCCCACACCCAGTGCATGCAACACACCCTGCCCCAGCTGCACTCCCCTCCCGCTCCCCCCAGTCCATTCAACACCCCCCAACCAATCTGCACCCCCTCCCCCGCCCCCAGTCCTTTCAACACCCCCAGCGCAACCTGCACCCCTCTTCCCCAGTCCATTCAATACCCCCCTGCCCAGCCTGCACCCCCGTTACCCTACCCCCAGTCTATTCAATATCCTTAGGTCAACCTGCACCCTCCTCACACTCTCTGTGCACTCTACACCTCAACCCAACCTGCACCCCCATTCTTCTCACTCTCCAGTCCGTTCAGCACCCCCAGTCCAACGTACACCCCCATTTCCCCGCTTCCCAGTCCAACCTGCATCCCTAGCCCGACCTGCTCCCAGTGCTTCCCTCACCCCCTTTCACTCCACCCCCAATCCATCACACCCCCAGTCCAACAGCACCCCCACTCCTCCTACCGCAGCCTAACCTGCCCCCCCCCATTATCTGTGCTGCAGCCGAACCGGCACCTCCCTTCCCTCACTTCCCCAGTGCATTACAACACCCCCAAGCCAATCTTATCCCCCATGAGTGCTCTCCCTCGCTTCAACCATATTTTTATCCTTCGGGTCCCTCGCTTTCCTACCTCTCCACAACGCCCAAACCAACATGTCCCCTCTAGCCCCTTTCTCCATTCATGGGGTCTATCGGTCCCCCATTTTGCTCCCTGCAACACCCCCAAGCTCACCCCGACCTGCGCCCTATTCCTTCCCATCCCCCGTACGTGGGACCTCTCAGCTCCCTGTTGGCTTCCTTCCCAACCCACACACCCTCCTCGCACACCCCTGTCTCGCCAGGTCTGCGACCTTCCAGCCTCCCTTCTTCCTTCCTTCCCAACCCACACACCCCTGTCTCGCCAGGCCTGGAACCTGTCAGCCTCTGTTATTCCTTCGTCCTCGCCCTCAAGTTGCACTCCTACCCCCTCAGTCCTCCTTCTTCCCAACACTGGCAGCCTGCCATATCCTTCCCTAATCTGCTCCCCGCACCGGTTCTCCCTCCATTCACGGGATCCCTTAAGCCCCAGCTCTCCCCAATTCCAATTATTGTTCCCCATGAACTTGCTGAGTTGACTTTGCCCGCCAACCAAGGGCCCTCAAACACTCCTCCATGCTATTCTTCAACTCTGGGGCCTCTAAATCCCCCAAACTGTCAGTGTCCCTGGGATCCTCAGACCTCTCCCCTCCACAGTGCAGCCCCCAATACCATGTATTCAAGACAGTCACACTTAGGGGCTGCGTCTAGACTGGCATGATTTTGCGGAAATACTTTTAACGGAAAAGTTCTTCCGTTAAAAGTATTTCTGCAAAAGAGCGTCTAGATTGGCAGAGATGCTTTTGCACAAAAAGTGCTTTTACGCAAGAGCACCCGTGCGCAGCATAGACGCGCTTCTGCGCAAGAAAGCTCCGATAGCCATTTTAGACATCGGGGCTTTCTTGCAGAAAAAATTACGGTGCCTGTCTACACTGGCCTTGTTGTGCGAGTATTCCTGCGCAAGAGGGCTTATCCCTAAGCGGGAGCGTCAAAGTGTTTGCGCAAGAAGGACTGAATTCTTCCATTAGAACGTCAGTGCTCTTGCGCAAATTCAAGCGGCCAGTGTAGACAGCTGGGAAGTTTTTGCACAAGCGGCCGCTTTTGCACAAAATCTTGCTAGTCTAGATGCGCCCACGTAGAGACCAAAATAGGAAATGAACTTCTCCACTGATCAGCCCCTTTGAGACTCTATTCTTCGCAGTCCTGCTGTCTCCTTCCACAGGACATGGGCAGGTCTGCTGGGTGAACATCTCCACAGATGTGGTCTTGGGAGCCTTCAAAAAAGTAGGGGACAACTAGCAGTTGGTTTCATCACAGGCCATGAGCTTTCTTTTGGGTACGAAGAATTCTGGTAGGTATGCTCTGTAAGGAGACTATTTGGATGTGGGCTCAAAGCGCTCTTCTCCACTGGTATTTCTGCAGTGCCAGGGAGAGGCGGAGTGGGAGGGTAGAAGACAGCAGCATAATTTAGATGTGAGAAGAGGTTACGCGACATTACGGACTGAGATGCCAACGTATTCCCTTTTACGTTGTCAGGTGTACTAGTTTCCCTGGTACAGGGAGACTGAAAAGTAAGTTGCTTGGTTGGTTTTCCCCCTTTGCTGGGTTGGGTAGCGAGCGATAGGAAGTCAACCCTCCCGGTGTCCTCCTGTCCGGGGATGGAAAGAAAACGAGAACAGCGAGCTCGGTAGCTTGGCCGAAGCGAGGCGAGAACCGTCCGGCTGGGAGCGGAGCAGCCGTCGCTGTCACGGAGATAAGTGTCAGGTCTGCAAATCTCTCGGCTTACGGCCCACTCGGCTCTAGGAAGGGAAGTCACGTTTGCTTAGACAGCGAGTCCGAGCGGAGGTTCCCGAGGTGCTTCCTTGGGGGTGGGAGAAACAGGGCTCCCGTTTGTCAGGGGTGCTGGTTTCTCTGGAACATGGTGTCCTTCTCAGCAGACGCTTGGCTCGAGGAGGAAGACGCAAGCTGGTAAGGTTTCTGGCTGCCTCTCATGTGTTTCTCTCTTGTTGCTCTCTCGTATTGGCCAATATGTTCTGTCTGTCTATTTCTGCCTGTGTCTTTTGTCCTTGCTCTGCTTCTGCCGTGTCCTTGTACAGCACACTTGCAGGCATTCCAGGTGAGCATCTCCAGGGGTTAAGGGCTCAGGAGCCAACGGGAATTCTGCAGGTACGCCAGTCGCGCAAGGGAGAGCGGTGGTGCGTCATGGCTGAGTGACACAGTGTTCTTGTAGAGGGCTCGATACATAGGCGACAGGGAGGGAAAGGGCTAAAGGATAGAATTCCCACAGCCACAGACCTTAGTGAGTGAGAGCTCACGCTGGGCTTTTTCTGCCGCCCTCGCAGAGGAATCAGTGCGGGGCCGTGGGCGGAGAAGAAAGAGTCCGAGATGGACTTGAGCTGCCTGGACGTGATTCTCGGAAGACGTGAAGGGTCCTCAGCGTTCGGCCTTCCCATGGCTCTGTGTGAGTAAGAGATGCGTGCTTTGAAATCTTCAAGCATCCTGGCAGTAGGTTTCTTCTGAGGCAGAGAGCTTCCTGCTGGGGCACGGAGCCTGGTGGCTTGGGGACTGGCGAAGGGGCAGTAGGCGGTTCAACAGAGCGTGGATAGAGATTCAAGGCCTCCTTTCTCTCCGCGTTCCAGTAGTGGTAGCGAGAGGGGGTGGCCGATGGTGGGAGGCTGCGGCGCGATGGTGGGAGAAGAAGCGATGCCGCGTCCTTGCGAACTGAAAACCTAAGTTGTTTGTTTGTTCGTTCCCCCTCTGCTGTGTTCGGTAGCGAGCGATAAGAAGTCAACCCTCCCGGTGTCCTCCCGTCTGGGGATGGAACGGAAACGAGAACAGCGAGCTCGGGAGCTTGGTCGAAGCGAGGCGAGAACCTTCCGGCTGGGAGCGGAGCAGCCATCGCTGACACGGAGATAAGTGTCGGGTCTGGAAATCTCTCGGCTTACGGCCCACTCGGGTCTAGGAAGGGAAGACACGTTTGATTAGACAGCCAGTCCGAGCGGAGGTTCCCGAGGTGCTTCCTTGGTAGCTCCTGTTTGTCAGGGCTCCCGTTTGTCAGGCTTGCTGGTTTCTCTGGAACACGGTGTCCTTCTCAGCAGACGCTTGGCTCCAGGAGGAAGACGCAAGGTGGTAAGGATTCTGGCTGCCTCTCATGTGTTTCTCTCTTGTTGCTCTCTCGTATTGGCCAATACGTTCTGTCTGTCTGTTTCTGCCTGTGTCTTTTGTCCTTGCTCTGCTTCTGCCGTGTCCTTGTACAGCACACTTGCAGGCATTCCAGGTGAGCGTCTCCAAGGGTTAAGGGCTCAGGAGCCAACGGGAATTCTGCAGGTACGCCAGTCGCGCAAGGGAGAGCGGTGGTGCGTCATGGCTGACTGACAGTGTTCTTGTAGAGGGCCCGATACATAGGCGACAGGGAGGGAAAGGGCTAAAGGATAGAATTCCCACAGCCACAGACCTTAGTGAGTGAGAGCTCACGCTGGGCTTTTTCTGCCGCCCTTGCAGAGGAATCAGTGCGGGGCCGTGGGCGGAGAAGAAAGAGTCCGAGATGGACTTGAGCTGCCTGGACGTGATTCTCAGAAGACGTGAAGGGTCCTCAGCGTTCGGCCTTCCCATGGCTCTGTGTGAGTAAGAGATGCGTGCTTTGAAATCTTCAAGCGTCCTGGCAGTAGGTTTCTTCTGAGGCAGAGAGCTTCCTGCTGGGGCACGGAGCCTGGTGGCTTGGGGACTGGTGAAGGGGCAGTAGGCGGTTCAACAGAGCGTGGCTAGAGATTCAAGGCCTCCTTTCTCCCGCGTTCCAGTAGTGGTAGCGAGAGGGGGTGGCCGATGGTGGGAGGCTGCGGTGCGATGGTGGGAGAAGAAGCGATGCCGCGTCCTTGCGAACTGAAAAGCTAAGTTGTTTGTTTGGTTGTTCCCACTCTGCTGTTTTCGGTAGCGAGCGATAAGAAGTCAACCCTCCCGGTGTCCTCCCGTCTGGGGATGGAACGGAAACGAGAACAGCGAGCTCGGGAGCTTGGTCGAAGCGAGGCGAGAACCTTCCGGCTGGGAGCGAAGCAGCCATCGCTGACACGGAGCTAAGTGTCGGATCTGGAAATCTCTCGGCTTACGGCCCACTCGGGTCTAGGAAGGGAAGTCACGTTTGATTAGACAGCCAGTCCGAGCGGAGGTTCCCGAGGTGCTTCCTTGGTAGCTCCCGTTTGTCAGGGCTCCCGTTTGTCAGGGATGCTGGTTTCTCTGGAACACGGTGTCCTTCTCAGCAGACGCTTGGCTCGAGGAGGAAGACGCAAGGTGGTAAGGTTTCTGGCTGCCTCTCATGTGTTTCTCTCTTGTTGCTCTCTCGTATTGGCCAATACGTTCTGTCTGTCTCTTTCTGCCTGTGTCTTTTGTCCTTGCTCTGCTTCTGCCGTGTCCTTGTACAGCACACTTGCAGGCATTCCAGGTGAGCATCTCCAAGGGTTAAGGGCTCAGGAGCCAACGGGAATTCTGCAGGTACGCCAGTCGCGCAAGGGAGAGCGGTGGTGCGTCATGGCTGACTGACACAGTGTTCTTGTAGAGGGCCCGATACATAGGCGACAGGGAGGGAAAGGGCTAAAGGATAGAATTCCCACAGCCACAGACCTTAGTGAGTGAGAGCTCATGCTGGGCTTTTTCTGCCACCCTTGCAGAGGAATCAGTGCGGGGCCGTGGGCGGAGAAGAAAGAGTCCGAGATGGACTTGAGCTGCCTGGACGTGATTCTCGGAAGACGTGAAGGGTCCTCAGCGTTCGGCCTTCCCATGGCTCTGTGTGAGTAAGAGATGCGTGCTTTGAAATCTTCAAGCGTCCTGGCAGTAGGTTTCTTCTGAGGCAGAGAGCTTCCTGCTGGGGCACGGAGCCCGGTGGCTTGGGGACTGGTGAAGGGGCAGTAGGCGGTTCAACAGAGCGTGGCTAGAGATTCAAGGCCTCCTTTCTCTCCACGTTCCAGTAGTGGTAGCGAGAGGGGGTGGCCGATGGTGGGAGGCTGCGGCGCGATGGTGGGAGAAGAAGCGATGCCGCGTCCTTGCGAACTGAAAAGGTAAGTTGTTTGTTTGTTTGTTCCCCCTCTGCTGTGTTCGGTAGCGAGCGATAAGAAGTCAACCCTCCCGGTGTCCTCCCGTCTGGGGATGGCACGGAAACGAGAACAGCGAGCTCGGGAGCTTGGTCGAAGCGAGGCGAGAACCTTCCGGCTGGGAGCGAAGCAGCCATTGCTGACACGGAGATAAGTGTCGGATCTGGAAATCTCTCGGCTTACGGCCCACTCGGGTCTAGGAAGGGAAGTCACGTTTGATTAGACAGCCAGTCCGAGCGGAGGTTCCCGAGGTGCTTCCTTGGTAGCTCCCGTTTGTCAGGGCTCCCGTTTGTCAGGGATGCTGGTTTCGCTGGAACACAGTGTCCTTCTCAGCAGACGCTTGGCTCGAGGAGGAAGACGCAAGGTGGTAAGGTTTCTGGCTGCCTCTCATGTGTTTCTCTCTTGTTGCTCTCTCGTATTGGCCAATACGTTCGGTCTGTCTGTTTCTGCCTGTCTCTTTTGTTCTTGCTCTGATTCTGCCGTGTCCTTGTACAGCACACTTGCAGGCATTCCAGGTGAGCATCTCCAAGGGTTAAGGGCTCAGGAGCCAACGGGAATTCTGCAGGTACGCCAGTCGCGCAAGGGAGAGCGGTGGTGAGTCATGGCTGACTGACAGTGTTCTTGTAGAGGGCCCGATACATAGGCGACAGGGAGGGAAAGGGCTAAAGGATAGAATTCCCACAGCCACGGACCTTAGTGAGTGAGAGCTCACGCTGGGCTTTTTCTGCCGCCCTTGCAGAGGAATCAGTGCGGGGCCGTGGGCGGAGAAGAAAGAGTCTGAGATGGACTTGAGCTGCCTGGACGTGATTCTCGGAAGACGTGAAGGGTCCTCAGCGTTCGGCCTTCCCATGGCTCTGTGTGAGTAAGAGATGCGTGCTTTGAAATCTTCAAGCGTCCTGGCAGTAGGTTTCTTCTGAGGCAGAGAGCTTCCTGCTGGGGCACGGAGCCTGGTGGCTTGGGGACTGGCGAAGGGGCAGTAGGCGGTTCAACAGAGCGTGGATAGAGATTCAAGGCCTCCTTTCTCCCGCGTTCCAGTAGGGGCAGCGGGCGGGGGTGGCCGATGGTGAGAGGCTGCGGCGCGATGGTGGGAGAAGAAGCGATGCCGCGTCCTTGCGGACTGAAACGCTAAGTTGTTTGTTTGTTTGTTTGTTCCCCCTCTGCTGTGTTCGGTAGCTAGCGATAAGAAGTCAACCCTCCCGGTGTCCTCCCGTCTGGGGATGGAACGGAAACGAGAACAGCGAGCTCGGGAGCTTGGTCGAAGCGAGGCGAGAACCTTCCGGCTGGGAGCGGAGCAGCCATCGCTGACACGGAGATAAGTGTCGGGTCTGGAAATCTCTCGGCTTACGGCCCACTCGGGTCTAGGAAGGGAAGTCACGTTTGATTAGACAGCCAGTCCGAGCGGAGGTTCCCGAGGTGCTTCCTTGGTAGCTCCCGTTTGTCAGGGATGCTGGTTTCTCTGGAACACGGTGTCCTTCTCAGCAGACGCTTGGCTCGAGGAGGAAGACTCAAGGTGGTAAGGTTTCTGGCTGCCTCTCATGTGTTTCTCTCTTGTTGCTCTCTCGTATTGGCCAATACGTTCTGTCTGTCTGTTTCTGCCTGTGTCTTTTGTCCTTGCTCTGCTTCTGCCGTGTCCTTGTACAGCACACTTGCAGGCATTCCAGGTGAGCATCTCCAAGGGTTAAGGGCTCAGGAGCCAACGGGAATTCTGCAGGTACGCCAGTCGCGCAAGGGAGAGCGGTGGTGCGTCATGGCTGACTGACACAGTGTTCTTGTAGAGGGCCCGATACATAGGCGACAGGGAGGGAAAGGGCTAAAGGATAGAATTCCCACAGACCTTAGTGAGTGAGAGCTCACGCTGGGCTTTTTCTGCCGCCCTTGCAGAGGAATCAGTGCGGGGCCGTGGGCGGAGAAGAAAGAGTCCGAGATGGACTTGAGCTGCCTGGACGTGATTCTCGGAAGACGTGAAGGGTCCTCAGCGTTCAGCCTTCCCATGGCTCTGTGTGAGTAAGAGATGCGTGCTTTGAAATCTTCAAGCGTCCTGGCAGTAGGTTTCTTCTGAGGCAGAGAGCTTCTTACTGGGGCACGGAGCCTGGTGGCTTGGAGACTGGCGAAGGGGCAGTAGGCGGTTCAACAGAGCGTGGCTAGAGATTCAAGGCCTCCTTTCTCTCCACGTTTCTGTAGTGGCAGCGGGAGGGTGTGGCCGATGGTGGGAGGCTGCGGAGCGATGGTGGGAGAAGAAGCGATGCCGCGTCCTTGCGGACTGAAACGCTAAGTTGTTTGTTTGTTTGTTTGTTCCCCCTCTGCTGTGTTCGGTAGCGAGCGATAAGAAGTCAACCCTCCCGGTGTCCTCCCGTCTGGGGATGGAACGGAAACGAGAACAGCGAGCTCGGGAGCTTGGTCGAAGCGAGGCGAGAACCTTCCGGCTGGGAGCGGAGCAGCCATCGCTGACACGGAGATAAGTGTCGGGTCTGGAAATCTCTCGGCTTACGGCCCACTCGGGTCTAGGAAGGGAAGTCACGTTTGATTAGACAGCCAGTCCGAGCGGAGGTTCCCGAGGTGCTTCCTTGGTAGCTCCCGTTTGTCAGGGCTCCCGTTTGTCTGGGTTGCTGGTTTCTCTGGAACACGGTGTCCTTCTCAGCAGACGCTTGGCTCGAGGAGGAAGACGCAAGGTGGTAAGGTTTCTGGCTGCCTCTCATGTGTTTCTCTCTTGTTGCTCTCTCGTATTGGCCAATACGTTCTGTCTGTCTCTTTCTGCCTGTGTCTTTTGTCCTTGCTCTGCTTCTGCCGTGTCCTTGTACAGCACACTTGCAGGCATTCCAGGTGAGCATCTCCAGGGGTTAAGGGCTCAGGAGCCAACGGGAATTCTGCAGGTACGCCAGTCGCACAAGGGAGAGCGGTGGTGCGTCATGGCTGACTGACACAGTGTTCTTGTAGAGGGCCCGATACATAGGCGACAGGGAGGGAAAGGGCTAAAGGATAGAATTCCCACAGCCACAGACCTTAGTGAGTGAGAGCTCACGCTGGGCTTTTTCTGCCGCCCTCGCAGAGGAATCAGTGCGGGGCCGTGGGCGGAGAAGAAAGAGTCCGAGATGGACTTGAGCTGCCTGGACGTGATTCTCGGAAGACGTGAAGGGTCCTCAGCGTTCGGCCTTCCCATGGCTCTGTGTGAGTAAGAGATGCGTGCTTTGAAATCTTCAAGCATCCTGGCAGTAGGTTTCTTCTGAGGCAGAGAGCTTCCTGCTGGGGCACGGAGCCTGGTGGCTTGGGGACTGGCGAAGGGGCAGTAGGCGGTTCAACAGAGCGTGGATAGAGATTCAAGGCCTCCTTTCTCTCCGCGTTCCAGTAGTGGTAGCGAGAGGGGGTGGCCGATGGTGGGAGGCTGCGGCGCGATGGTGGGAGAAGAAGCGATGCCGCGTCCTTGCGAACTGAAAACCTAAGTTGTTTGTTTGTTCGTTCCCCCTCTGCTGTGTTCGGTAGCGAGCGATAAGAAGTCAACCCTCCCGGTGTCCTCCCGTCTGGGGATGGAACGGAAACGAGAACAGCGAGCTCGGGAGCTTGGTCGAAGCGAGGCGAGAACCTTCCGGCTGGGAGCGGAGCAGCCATCGCTGACACGGAGATAAGTGTCGGGTCTGGAAATCTCTCGGCTTACGGCCCACTCGGGTCTAGGAAGGGAAGACACGTTTGATTAGACAGCCAGTCCGAGCGGAGGTTCCCGAGGTGCTTCCTTGGTAGCTCCTGTTTGTCAGGGCTCCCGTTTGTCAGGCTTGCTGGTTTCTCTGGAACACGGTGTCCTTCTCAGCAGACGCTTGGCTCCAGGAGGAAGACGCAAGGTGGTAAGGATTCTGGCTGCCTCTCATGTGTTTCTCTCTTGTTGCTCTCTCGTATTGGCCAATACGTTCTGTCTGTCTGTTTCTGCCTGTGTCTTTTGTCCTTGCTCTGCTTCTGCCGTGTCCTTGTACAGCACACTTGCAGGCATTCCAGGTGAGCGTCTCCAAGGGTTAAGGGCTCAGGAGCCAACGGGAATTCTGCAGGTACGCCAGTCGCGCAAGGGAGAGCGGTGGTGCGTCATGGCTGACTGACAGTGTTCTTGTAGAGGGCCCGATACATAGGCGACAGGGAGGGAAAGGGCTAAAGGATAGAATTCCCACAGCCACAGACCTTAGTGAGTGAGAGCTCACGCTGGGCTTTTTCTGCCGCCCTTGCAGAGGAATCAGTGCGGGGCCGTGGGCGGAGAAGAAAGAGTCCGAGATGGACTTGAGCTGCCTGGACGTGATTCTCAGAAGACGTGAAGGGTCCTCAGCGTTCGGCCTTCCCATGGCTCTGTGTGAGTAAGAGATGCGTGCTTTGAAATCTTCAAGCGTCCTGGCAGTAGGTTTCTTCTGAGGCAGAGAGCTTCCTGCTGGGGCACGGAGTCTGGTGGCTTGGGGACTGGTGAAGGGGCAGTAGGCGGTTCAACAGAGCGTGGCTAGAGATTCAAGGCCTCCTTTCTCCCGCGTTCCAGTAGTGGTAGCGAGAGGGGGTGGCCGATGGTGGGAGGCTGCGGCGCGATGGTGGGAGAAGAAGCGATGCCGCGTCCTTGCGAACTGAAAAGGTAAGTTGTTTGTTTGTTTGTTCCCCCTCTGCTGTGTTCGGTAGCGAGCGATAAGAAGTCAACCCTCCCGGTGTCCTCCCGTCTGGGGATGGCACGGAAACGAGAACAGCGAGCTCGGGAGCTTGGTCGAAGCGAGGCGAGAACCTTCCGGCTGGGAGCGAAGCAGCCATTGCTGACACGGAGATAAGTGTCGGATCTGGAAATCTCTCGGCTTACGGCCCACTCGGGTCTAGGAAGGGAAGTCACGTTTGATTAGACAGCCAGTCCGAGCGGAGGTTCCCGAGGTGCTTCCTTGGTAGCTCCCGTTTGTCAGGGCTCCCGTTTGTCAGGGATGCTGGTTTCGCTGGAACACGGTGTCCTTCTCAGCAGACGCTTGGCTCGAGGAGGAAGACGCAAGGTGGTAAGGTTTCTGGCTGCCTCTCATGTGTTTCTCTCTTGTTGCTCTCTCGTATTGGCCAATACGTTCGGTCTGTCTGTTTCTGCCTGTCTCTTTTGTTCTTGCTCTGCTTCTGCCGTGTCCTTGTACAGCACACTTGCAGGCATTCCAGGTGAGCATCTCCAAGGGTTAAGGGCTCAGGAGCCAACGGGAATTCTGCAGGTACGCCAGTCGCGCAAGGGAGAGCGGTGGTGAGTCATGGCTGATTGACAGTGTTCTTGTAGAGGGCCCGATACATAGGCGACAGGGAGGGAAAGGGCTAAAGGATAGAATTCCCACAGCCAGGGACCTTAGTGAGTGAGAGCTCACGCTGGGCTTTTTCTGCCGCCCTTGCAGAGGAATCAGTGCGGGGCCGTGGGCGGAGAAGAAAGAGTCTGAGATGGACTTGAGCTGCCTGGACGTGATTCTCGGAAGACGTGAAGGGTCCTCAGCGTTCGGCCTTCCCATGGCTCTGTGTGAGTAAGAGATGCGTGCTTTGAAATCTTCAAGCGTCCTGGCAGTAGGTTTCTTCTGAGGCAGAGAGCTTCCTGCTGGGGCACGGAGCCTGGTGGCTTGGGGACTGGTGAAGGGGCAGTAGGCGGTTCAACAGAGCGTGGATAGAGATTCAAGGCCTCCTTTCTCCCGCGTTCCAGTAGGGGCAGCGGGCGGGGGTGGCCGATGGTGAGAGGCTGCGGCGCGATGGTGGGAGAAGAAGCGATGCCGCGTCCTTGCGGACTGAAACGCTAAGTTGTTTGTTTGTTTGTTTGTTCCCCCTCTGCTGTGTTCGGTAGCTAGCGATAAGAAGTCAACCCTCCCGGTGTCCTCCCGTCTGGGGATGGAACGGAAACGAGAACAGCGAGCTCGGGAGCTTGGTCGAAGCGAGGCGAGAACCTTCCGGCTGGGAGCGGAGCAGCCATCGCTGACACGGAGATAAGTGTCGGGTCTGGAAATCTCTCGGCTTACGGCCCACTCGGGTCTAGGAAGGGAAGTCACGTTTGATTAGACAGCCAGTCCGAGCGGAGGTTCCCGAGGTGCTTCCTTGGTAGCTCCCGTTTGTCAGGGATGCTGGTTTCTCTGGAACACGGTGTCCTTCTCAGCAGACGCTTGGCTCGAGGAGGAAGACGCAAGGTGGTAAGGTTTCTGGCTGCCTCTCATGTGTTTCTCTCTTGTTGCTCTCTCGTATTGGCCAATACGTTCTGTCTGTCTGTTTCTGCCTGTGTCTTTTGTCCTTGCTCTGCTTCTGCCGTGTCCTTGTACAGCACACTTGCAGGCATTCCAGGTGAGCATCTCCAAGGGTTAAGGGCTCAGGAGCCAACGGGAATTCTGCAGGTACGCCAGTCGCGCAAGGGAGAGCGGTGGTGCGTCATGGCTGACTGACACAGTGTTCTTGTAGAGGGCCCGATACATAGGCGACAGGGAGGGAAAGGGCTAAAGGATAGAATTCCCACAGACCTTAGTGAGTGAGAGCTCACGCTGGGCTTTTTCTGCCGCCCTTGCAGAGGAATCAGTGCGGGGCCGTGGGCGGAGAAGAAAGAGTCCGAGATGGACTTGAGCTGCCTGGACGTGATTCTCGGAAGACGTGAAGGGTCCTCAGCGTTCAGCCTTCCCATGGCTCTGTGTGAGTAAGAGATGCGTGCTTTGAAATCTTCAAGCGTCCTGGCAGTAGGTTTCTTCTGAGGCAGAGAGCTTCTTACTGGGGCACGGAGCCTGGTGGCTTGGAGACTGGCGAAGGGGCAGTAGGCGGTTCAACAGAGCGTGGCTAGAGATTCAAGGCCTCCTTTCTCTCCACGTTTCTGTAGTGGCAGCGGGAGGGTGTGGCCGATGGTGGGAGGCTGCGGAGCGATGGTGGGAGAAGAAGCGATGCCGCGTCCTTGCGGACTGAAACGCTAAGTTGTTTGTTTGTTTGTTTGTTCCCCCTCTGCTGTGTTCGGTAGCGAGCGATAAGAAGTCAACCCTCCCGGTGTCCTCCCGTCTGGGGATGGAACGGAAACGAGAACAGCGAGCTCGGGAGCTTGGTCGAAGCGAGGCGAGAACCTTCCGGCTGGGAGCGGAGCAGCCATCGCTGACACGGAGATAAGTGTCGGGTCTGGAAATCTCTCGGCTTACGGCCCACTCGGGTCTAGGAAGGGAAGTCACGTTTGATTAGACAGCCAGTCCGAGCGGAGGTTTCCGAGGTGCTTCCTTGGTAGCTCCCGTTTGTCAGGCTTGCTGGTTTCTCTGGAACACGGTGTCCTTCTCAGCAGACGCTTGGCTCGAGGAGGAAGACGCAAGGTGGTAAGGTTTCTGGCTGCCTCTCATGTGTTTCTCTCTTGTTGCTCTCTCGGATTGGCCAATACGTTCTGTCTGTCTGTTTCTGCCTGTGTCTTTTGTCCTTGCTCTGCTTCTGCCGTGTCCTTGTACAGCACAGTTGCAGGCATTCCAGGTGAGCGTCTCCAAGGGTTAAGGGCTCAGGAGCCAACGGGAATTCTGCAGGTACGCCAGTCGCGCAAGGGAGAGCGGTGGTGCGTCATGGCTGACTGACTCAGTGTTCTTGTAGAGGGCCCGATACATAGGCGACAGGGAGGGAAAGGGCTAAAGGATAGAATTCCCACAGCCACAGACCTTAGTGAGTGGGAGCTCACGCTGGGCTTTTTCTGCCGCCCTTGCAGAGGAATCAGTGTGGGGCCGTGGGCGGAGAAGAAAGAGTCCGAGATTGACTTGAGCTGCCTGGACGTGATTCTCGGAAGACGTGAAGGGTCCTCAGCGTTCGGCCTTCCCATGGCTCTGTGTGAGTAAGAGATGCGTGCTTTGAAATCTTCAAGCGTCCTGGCAGTAGGTTTCTTCTTAGGCAGAGAGCTTCCTGCTGGTGCATGGAGCCTGGTGGCTTGGGGACTGGTGAAGGGGAAGTAGGCGATTCAACAGAGCGTGGATAGAGATTCAAGACCTCCTTTCTCTCCACGTTTCTGTAGTGGCAGCGGGAGGGTGTGGCCGATGGTGGGAGGCTGCGGAGCGATGGTGGGAGAAGAAGCGATGCCGCGTCCTTGCGGACTGAAACGCTAAGTTGTTTGTTTGTTTGTTTGTTTGTTCCCCCTCTGCTGTGTTCGGTAGCGAGCGATAAGAAGTCAACCCTCCCGGTGTCCTCCCGTCTGGGGATGGAACGGAAACGAGAACAGCGAGCTCGGGAGCTTGGTCGAAGCGAGGCGAGAACCTTCCGGCTGGGAGCGGAGCAGCCATCGCTGACACGGAGATAAGTGTCGGGTCTGGAAATCTCTCGGCTTACGGCCCACTCGGGTCTAGGAAGGGAAGTCACGTTTGATTAGACAGCCAGTCCGAGCGGAGGTTCCCGAGGTGCTTCCTTGGTAGCTCCCGTTTGTCAGGGCTCCCGTTTGTCAGGGATGCTGGTTTCTCTGGAACACGGTGTCCTTCTCAGCAGACGCTTGGCTCGAGGAGGAAGACGCAAGGTGGTAAGGTTTCTGGCTGCCTCTCATGTGTTTCTCTCTTGTTGCTCTCTCGTATTGGCCAATACGTTCTGTCTGTCTGTTTCTGTCTGTGTCTTTTGTCCTTGCTCTGCTTCTGCCGTGTCCTTGTACAGCACACTTGCAGGCATTCCAGGTGAGCGTCTCCAAGGGTTAAGGGCTCAGGAGCCAACGGGAATTCTGCAGGTACGCCAGTCGCGCAAGGGAGAGCGGTGGTACGTCATGGCTGACTGACTCAGTGTTCTTGTAGAGGGCCCGATACATAGGCGACAGGGAGGGAAAGGGCTAAAGGATAGAATTCCCACAGCCACAGACCTTAGTGAGGGGGAGCTCATGCTGGGCTTTTTCTGCCGCCCTTGCAGAGGAATCAGTGAGGGGCCGTGGGCGGAGAAGAAAGAGTCCGAGATGGACTTGAGCTGCCTGGACGTGATTCTCGGAAGACGTGAAGGGTCCTCAGCGTTCGGCCTTCCCATGGCTCTGTGTGAGTAAGAGATGCGTGCTTTGAAATCTTCAAGCGTCCTGGCAGTAGGTTTCTTCTGAGGCAGAGAGCTTCTTGCTGGGGCACGGAGCCTGGTGGCTTGGAGACTGGCGAAGGGGCAGTAGGCGGTTCAACAGAGCGTGGATAGAGATTCAAGGCCTCCTTTCTCTCCACGTTTCTGTAGTGGCAGCGGGAGGGTGTGGCCGATGGTGGGAGGCTGCGGAGCGATGGTGGGAGAAGAAGCGATGCCGCGTCCTTGCGGACTGAAATGCTAAGTTGTTTGTTTGTTTGTTTGTTCCCCCTCTGCTGTGTTCGGTAGCGAGCGATAAGAAGTCAACCCTCCCGGTGTCCTCCCGTCTGGGGATGGAACGGAAACGAGAACAGCGAGCTCGGGAGCTTGGTCGAAGCGAGGCGCGAACCTTCCGGCTGGGAGCGGAGCAGCCATCGCTGACACGGAGATAAGTGTCGGGTCTGGAAATCTCTCGGCTTACGGCCCACTCGGGTCTAGGAAGGGAAGTCACGTTTGATTAGACAGCTTGTCCGAGCGGAGGTTCCCGAGGTGCTTCCTTGGTAGCTCCCGTTTGTCAGGGATGCTGGTTTCTCTGGAACACGGTGTCCTTCTCAGCAGACGCTTGGCTCGAGGAGGAAGACGCAAGGTGGTAAGGTTTCTGGCTGCCTCTCATGTGTTTCTCTCTTGATGCTCTCTCGTATTGGCCAATACGTTCTGTCTGTCTGTTTCTGCCTGTGTCTTTTGTCCTTGCTCTGCTTCTGCCGTGTCCTTGTACAGCACACTTGCAGGCATTCCAGGTGAGCATCTCCAAGGGTTAAGGGCTCAGGAGCCAACGGGAATTCTGCAGGTACGCCAGTCGCGCAAGGGAGAGCGGTGGTGCGTCATGGCTGACTGACTCAGTGTTCTTGTAGAGGGCCCGATACATAGGCGACAGGGAGGAAAAGGGCTAAAGGATAGGACTCCCACAGCCACAGACCTTAGTGAGTGAGAGCTCACGCTGGGCTTTTTCTGCCGCCCTTGCAGAGGAATCAGTGCGGGGCCGTGGGCGGAGAAGAAAGAGTCCGAGATGGACTTGAGCTGCCTGGACGTGATTCTCGGAAGACGTGAAGGGTCCTCAGCGTTCGGCCTTCCCATGGCTCTGTGTGAGTAAGAGATGCGTGCTTTGAAATCTTCAAGCGTCCTAGCAGTAGGTTTCTTCTGAGGCAGAGAGTTTCCTGCTGGGGCACGGAGCCCGGTGGCTTGGGGACTGGTGAAGGGGCAGTAGGCGGTTCAACAGAGCGTGGCTAGAGATTCAAGGCCTCCTTTCTCTCCACGTTCCAGTAGTGGTAGCGAGAGGGGGTGGCCGATGGTGGGAGGCTGCGGCGCGATGGTGGGAGAAGAAGCGATGCCGCGTCCTTGCGAACTGAAAAGGTAAGTTGTTTGTTTGTTTGTTCCCCCTCTGCTGTGTTCGGTAGCGAGCGATAAGAAGTCAACCCTCCCGGTGTCCTCCCGTCTGGGGATGGCACGGAAACGAGAACAGCGAGCTCGGGAGCTTGGTCGAAGCGAGGCGAGAACCTTCCGGCTGGGAGCGAAGCAGCCATTGCTGACACGGAGATAAGTGTCGGATCTGGAAATCTCTCGGCTTACGGCCCACTCGGGTCTAGGAAGGGAAGTCACGTTTGATTAGACAGCCTGTCCGAGCGGAGGTTCCCGAGGTGCTTCCTTGGTAGCTCCCGTTTGTCAGGGCTCCCGTTTGTCAGGGATGCTGGTTTCGCTGGAACACAGTGTCCTTCTCAGCAGACGCTTGGCTCGAGGAGGAAGACGCAAGGTGGTAAGGTTTCTGGCTGCCTCTCATGTGTTTCTCTCTTGTTGCTCTCTCGTATTGGCCAATACGTTCGGTCTGTCTGTTTCTGCCTGTCTCTTTTGTTCTTGCTCTGATTCTGCCGTGTCCTTGTACAGCACACTTGCAGGCATTCCAGGTGAGCATCTCCAAGGGTTAAGGGCTCAGGAGCCAACGGGAATTCTGCAGGTACGCCAGTCGCGCAAGGGAGAGCGGTGGTGAGTCATGGCTGATTGACTCAGTGTTCTTGTAGAGGGCCCGATACATAGGCGACAGGGAGGGAAAGGGCTAAAGGATAGAATTCCCACAGCCACGGACCTTAGTGAGTGAGAGCTCACGCTGGGCTTTTTCTGCCGCCCTTGCAGAGGAATCAGTGCGGGGCCGTGGGCGGAGAAGAAAGAGTCTGAGATGGACTTGAGCTGCCTGGACGTGATTCTCGGAAGACGTGAAGGGTCCTCAGCGTTCGGCCTTCCCATGGCTCTGTGTGAGTAAGAGATGCGTGCTTTGAAATCTTCAAGCGTCCTGGCAGTAGGTTTCTTCTGAGGCAGAGAGCTTCCTGCTGGGGCACGGAGCCTGGTGGCTTGGGGACTGGTGAAGGGGCAGTAGGCGGTTCAACAGAGCGTGGATAGAGATTCAAGGCCTCCTTTCTCCCGCGTTCCAGTAGGGGCAGCGGGCGGGGGTGGCCGATGGTGAGAGGCTGCGGCGCGATGGTGGGAGAAGAAGCGATGCCGCGTCCTTGCGGACTGAAACGCTAAGTTGTTTGTTTGTTTGTTTGTTCCCCCTCTGCTGTGTTCGGTAGCTAGCGATAAGAAGTCAACCCTCCCGGTGTCCTCCCGTCTGGGGATGGAACGGAAACGAGAACAGCGAGCTCGGGAGCTTGGTCGAAGCGAGGCGAGAACCTTCCGGCTGGGAGCGGAGCAGCCATCGCTGACACGGAGATAAGTGTCGGGTCTGGAAATCTCTCGGCTTACGGCCCACTCGGGTCTAGGAAGGGAAGTCACGTTTGATTAGACAGCCAGTCCGAGCGGAGGTTCCCGAGGTGCTTCCTTGGTAGCTCCCGTTTGTCAGGGATGCTGGTTTCTCTGGAACACGGTGTCCTTCTCAGCAGACGCTTGGCTCGAGGAGGAAGACGCAAGGTGGTAAGGTTTCTGGCTGCCTCTCATGTGTTTCTCTCTTGTTGCTCTCTCGTATTGGCCAATACGTTCTGTCTGTCTGTTTCTGCCTGTGTCTTTTGTCCTTGCTCTGCTTCTGCCGTGTCCTTGTACAGCACACTTGCAGGCATTCCAGGTGAGCATCTCCAAGGGTTAAGGGCTCAGGAGCCAACGGGAATTCTGCAGGTACGCCAGTCGCGCAAGGGAGAGCGGTGGTGCGTCATGGCTGACTGACACAGTGTTCTTGTAGAGGGCCCGATACATAGGCGACAGGGAGGGAAAGGGCTAAAGGATAGAATTCCCACAGACCTTAGTGAGTGAGAGCTCACGCTGGGCTTTTTCTGCCGCCCTTGCAGAGGAATCAGTGCGGGGCCGTGGGCGGAGAAGAAAGAGTCCGAGATGGACTTGAGCTGCCTGGACGTGATTCTCGGAAGACGTGAAGGGTCCTCAGCGTTCAGCCTTCCCATGGCTCTGTGTGAGTAAGAGATGCGTGCTTTGAAATCTTCAAGCGTCCTGGCAGTAGGTTTCTTCTGAGGCAGAGAGCTTCTTACTGGGGCACGGAGCCTGGTGGCTTGGAGACTGGCGAAGGGGCAGTAGGCGGTTCAACAGAGCGTGGCTAGAGATTCAAGGCCTCCTTTCTCTCCACGTTTCTGTAGTGGCAGCGGGAGGGTGTGGCCGATGGTGGGAGGCTGCGGAGCGATGGTGGGAGAAGAAGCGATGCCGCGTCCTTGCGGACTGAAACGCTAAGTTGTTTGTTTGTTTGTTTGTTCCCCCTCTGCTGTGTTCGGTAGCGAGCGATAAGAAGTCAACCCTCCCGGTGTCCTCCCGTCTGGGGATGGAACGGAAACGAGAACAGCGAGCTCGGGAGCTTGGTCGAAGCGAGGCGAGAACCTTCCGGCTGGGAGCGGAGCAGCCATCGCTGACACGGAGATAAGTGTCGGGTCTGGAAATCTCTCGGCTTACGGCCCACTCGGGTCTAGGAAGGGAAGTCACGTTTGATTAGACAGCCAGTCCGAGCGGAGGTTCCCGAGGTGCTTCCTTGGTAGCTCCCGTTTGTCAGGGCTCCCGTTTGTCTGGGTTGCTGGTTTCTCTGGAACACGGTGTCCTTCTCAGCAGACGCTTGGCTCGAGGAGGAAGACGCAAGGTGGTAAGGTTTCTGGCTGCCTCTCATGTGTTTCTCTCTTGTTGCTCTCTCGTATTGGCCAATACGTTCTGTCTGTCTCTTTCTGTCTGTGTCTTTTGTCCTTGCTCTGCTTCTGCCGTGTCCTTGTACAGCACAGTTGCAGGCATTCCAGGTGAGCGTCTCCAAGGGTTAAGGGCTCAGGAGCCAACGGGAATTCTGCAGGTACGCCAGTCGCGCAAGGGAGAGCGGTGGTGCGTCATGGCTGACTGACACAGTGCTCTTGTAGAGGGCCCGATACATAGGCGACAGGGAGGGAAAGGGCTAAAGGATAGAATTCCCACAGACCTTAGTGAGTGAGAGCTCACGCTGGGCTTTTTCTGCCGCCCTTGCAGAGGAATCAGTGCGGGGCCGTGGGCGGAGAAGAAAGAGTCCGAGATGGACTTGAGCTGCCTGGACGTGATTCTCGGAAGACGTGAAGGGTCCTCAGCCTTCGGCCTTCCCATGGCTCTGTGTGAGTAAGAGATGCGTGCTTTGAAATCTTCAAGCGTCCTGGCAGTAGGTTTCTTCTGAGGCAGAGAGCTTCTTGCTGGGGCACGGAGCCTGGTGGCTTCGGGACTGGCGAAGGGGCAGTAGGCGGTTCAACAGAGCGTGGATAGAGATTCAAGGCCTCCTTTCTCCCGCGTTCCAGTAGGGGCAGCGGGAGGGGGTGGCCGATGGTGAGAGGCTGCGGCGCGATGGTGGGAGAAGAAGCGATGCCGCGTCCTTGCGGACTGAAACGCTAAGTTGTTTGTTTGTTTGTTTCCCCTCTGCTGTGTTCGGTAGCGAGCGATAAGAAGTCAACCCTCCCGGTGTCCTCCCGTCTGGGGATGGAACGGAAACGAGAACAGCGAGCTCGGGAGCTTGGTCGAAGCGAGGCGAGAACCTTCTGGCTGGGAGCGGAGCAGCCATCGCTGACACGGAGATAAGTGTCGGGTCTGGAAATCTCTCGGCTTACGGCCCACTCGGGTCTAGGAAGGGAAGTCACGTTTGATTAGACAGCCAGTCCGAGCGGAGGTTTCCGAGGTGCTTCCTTGGTAGCTCCCGTTTGTCAGGCTTGCTGGTTTCTCTGGAACACGGTGTCCTTCTCAGCAGACGCTTGGCTCGAGGAGGAAGACGCAAGGTGGTAAGGTTTCTGGCTGCCTCTCATGTGTTTCTCTCTTGTTGCTCTCTCGGATTGGCCAATACGTTCTGTCTGTCTGTTTCTGCCTGTGTCTTTTGTCCTTGCTCTGCTTCTGCCGTGTCCTTGTACAGCACAGTTGCAGGCATTCCAGGTGAGCGTCTCCAAGGGTTAAGGGCTCAGGAGCCAACGGGAATTCTGCAGGTACGCCAGTCGCGCAAGGGAGAGCGGTGGTGCGTCATGGCTGACTGACTCAGTGTTCTTGTAGAGGGCCCGATACATAGGCGACAGGGAGGGAAAGGGCTAAAGGATAGAATTCCCACAGCCACAGACCTTAGTGAGTGGGAGCTCACGCTGGGCTTTTTCTGCCGCCCTTGCAGAGGAATCAGTGTGGGGCCGTGGGCGGAGAAGAAAGAGTCCGAGATTGACTTGAGCTGCCTGGACGTGATTCTCGGAAGACGTGAAGGGTCCTCAGCGTTCGGCCTTCCCATGGCTCTGTGTGAGTAAGAGATGCGTGCTTTGAAATCTTCAAGCGTCCTGGCAGTAGGTTTCTTCTTAGGCAGAGAGCTTCCTGCTGGTGCATGGAGCCTGGTGGCTTGGGGACTGGTGAAGGGGAAGTAGGCGATTCAACAGAGCGTGGATAGAGATTCAAGACCTCCTTTCTCTCCACGTTTCTGTAGTGGCAGCGGGAGGGTGTGGCCGATGGTGGGAGGCTGCGGAGCGATGGTGGGAGAAGAAGCGATGCCGCGTCCTTGCGGACTGAAACGCTAAGTTGTTTGTTTGTTTGTTTGTTCCCCCTCTGCTGTGTTCGGTAGCGAGCGATAAGAAGTCAACCCTCCCGGTGTCCTCCCGTCTGGGGATGGAACGGAAACAAGAACAGCGAGCTCGGGAGCTTGGTCGAAGCGAGGCGAGAACCTTCCGGCTGGGAGCGGAGCAGCCATCGCTGACACGGAGATAAGTGTCGGATCCGGAAATCTCTCGGCTTACGGCCCACTCGGGTCTAGGAAGGGAAGTCACGTTTGATTAGACAGCCAGTCCGAGCGGAGGTTCCCGAGGTGCTTCCTTGGTAGCTCCCGTTTGTCAGGGCTCCCGTTTGTCAGGGATGCTGTTTTCTCTGGAACACGGTGTCCTTCTCAGCAGACGCTTGGCTCGAGGAGGAAGACGCAAGGTGGTAAGGTTTCTGGCTGCCTCTCATGTGTTTCTCTCTTGTTGCTCTCTCGTATTGGCCAATACGTTCTGTCTGTCTGTTTCTGTCTGTGTCTTTTGTCCTTGCTCTGCTTCTGCCGTGTCCTTGTACAGCACAGTTGCAGGCATTCCAGGTGAGCGTCTCCAAGGGTTAAGGGCTCAGGAGCCAACGGGAATTCTGCAGGTACGCCAGTCGCGCAAGGGAGAGCGGTGGTACGTCATGGCTGACTGACTCAGTGTTCTTGTAGAGGGCCCGATACATAGGCGACAGGGAGGGAAAGGGCTAAAGGATAGAATTCCCACAGCCACAGACCTTAGTGAGTGAGAGCTCACGCTGGGCTTTTTCTGCCGCCCTTGCAGAGGAATCAGTGCGGGGCCGTGGGCGGAGAAGAAAGAGTCCGAGATGGACTTGAGCTGCCTGGACGTGATTCTCGGAAGACGTGAAGGGTCCTCAGCGTTCGGCCTTCCCATGGCTCTGAGTGAGTAAGAGATGCGTGCTTTGAAATCTTCAAGCGTCCTGGCAGTAGGATTCTTCTTAGGCAAAGAGATTCCTGCTGGGGCACAGAGCCTGGTGGCTTGGGGACTGGCGAAGGGGCAGTAGGCGGTTCAACAGAGCGTGGCTAGAGATTCAAGGCCTCCTTTCTCCCGCGTTCCAGTAGTGGCAGCGGGAGGGGGTGGCCGATGGTGGGAGGCTGCGGCGCGATGGTGGGAGAAGAAGCGATGCCGCGTCCTTGTGGACTGAAACGCTAAGTTGTTTGTTTGTTTGTTTGTTCCCCCTCTGCTGTGTTCGGTAGCGAGCGATAAGAAGTCAACCCTCCCGGTGTCCTCCCGTCTGGGGATGGAACGGAAACGAGAACAGCGAGCTCGGGAGCTTGGTCGAAGCGAGGCGAGAACCTTCCGGCTGAGAGCGGAGCAGCCATCGCTGACACGGAGATAAGTGTCGGGTCTGGAAATCTCTCGGCTTACGGCCCACTCGGGTCTAGGAAGGGAAGTCACGTTTGATTAGACAGCCAGTCCGAGCGGAGGTTTCTGAGGTGCTTCCTTGGTAGCTCCCGTTTGTCAGGGCTCCCGTTTGTCAGGCTTGCTGGTTTCTCTGGAACACGGTGTCCTTCTCAGCAGACGCTTGGCTCGAGGAGGAAGACGCAAGGTGGTAAGGTTTCTGGCTGCCTCTCATGTGTTTCTCTCTTGTTGCTCTCTCGTATTGGCCAATACGTTCTGTCTGTCTCTTTCTGTCTGTGTCTTTTGTCCTTGCTCTGCTTCTGCCGTGTCCTTGTACAGCACAGTTGCAGGCATTCCAGGTGAGCGTCTCCAAGGGTTAAGGGCTCAGGAGCCAACGGGAATTCTGCAGGTACGCCAGTCGCACAAGGGAGAGCGGTGGTGCGTCATGGCTGACTGACTCAGTGTTCTTGTAGAGGGCCCGATACATAGGCGACAGGGAGGAAAAGGGCTAAAGGATAGGACTCCCACAGCCACAGACCTTAGTGAGTGAGAGCTCACGCTGGGCTTTTTCTGCCGCCCTTGCAGAGGAATCTGTGCGGGGCCGTGGGCGGAGAAGAAAGAGTCCGAGATGGACTTGAGCTGCCTGGACGTGATTCTCGGAAGACGTGAAGGGTCCTCAGCGTTCGGCCTTCCCATGGCTCTGTGTGAGTAAGAGATGCGTGCTTTGAAATCTTCAAGCGTCCTGGCAGTAGGATTCTTCTTAGGCAGAGAGCTTCCTGCTGGGGCACAGAGCCTGGTGGCTTGGGGACTGGCGAAGGGGCAGTAGGCGGTACAATAGAGCGTGGCTAGAGATTCAAGGCCTCCTTTCTCCTGCGTTCCAGTAGTGGCAGCGGGAGGGGGTGGCCGATGGTGGGAGGCTGCGGCGCGATGGTGGGAGAAGAAGCGATGCCGCGTCCTTGCGGACTGAAACGCTAAGTTGTTTGTTTGTTTGTTTGTTCCCCCTCTGCTGTGTTCGGTAGCGAGCGATAAGAAGTCAACCCTCCCGGTGTCCTCCCGTCTGGGGATGGAACGGAAACGAGAACAGCGAGCTCGGGAGCTTGGTCGAAGCGAGGCGAGAACCTTCCGGCTGGGAGCGGAGCAGCCATCGCTGACACGGAGATAAGTGTCGGGTCTGGAAATCTCTCGGCTTACGGCCCACTCGGGTCTAGGAGGGGAAGTCACGTTTGATTAGACAGCTTGTCCGAGCGGAGGTTCCCGAGGTGCTTCCTTGGTAGCTCCCGTTTGTCAGGGCTCCCGTTTGTCTGGGTTGCTGGTTTCTCTGGAACACGGTGTCCTTCTCAGCAGACGCTTGGCTCGAGGAGGAAGACGCAAGGTGGTAAGGTTTCTGGCTGCCTCTCATGTGTTTCTCTCTTGTTGCTTTCTCGTATTGGCCAATACGTTCTGTCTGTCTGTTTCTGCCTGTGTCTTTTGTCCTTGCTCTGCTTCTGCCGTGTCCTTGTACAGCACAGTTGCAGGCATTCCAGGTTAGCATCTCCAAGGGTTAAGGGCTCAGGAGCCAACGGGAATTCTGCAGGTACGCCAGTCGCGCAAGGGAGAGCGGTGGTGCGTCATGGCTGACTGACACAGTGTTCTTGTAGAGGGCCCGATACATAGGAGACAGGGAGGTAAAGGGCTAAAGGATAGAATTCCCACAGACCTTAGTGAGTGAGAGCTCACGCTGGGCTTTTTCTGCCGCCCTTGCAGAGGAATCAGTGCGGGGCCGTGGGCGGAGAAGAAAGAGTCCGAGATGGACTTGAGCTGCCTGGACGTGATTCTCGGAAGACGTGAAGGGTCCTCAGCGTTCGGCCTTCCCATGGCTCTGTGTGAGTAAGAGATGCGCGCTTTGAAATCTTCAAGCGTCCTGGCAGTAGGTTTCTTCTGAGGCAAAGACCTTCCTGCTGGGGCACGGAGCCTGGTGGCTTGGGGACTGGCAAAGGGGCAGTAGGCGGTTCAACAGAGCGTGGATAGAGATTCAAGGCCACCTTTCTTCCGCGTTCCAGTAGGGGCAGCGGGAGGGGGTGGCCGATGGTGAGAGGCTGCTGCGTGATGGTGGGAGAAGAAGCGATGCCGCGTCCTTGCGGACTGAAACGCTGAGTTGTTTGTTTGTTTGTTTGTTCCCCCTCTGCTGTGTTCGGTAGCGAGCGATAAGAAGTCAACCCTCCCGGTGTCCTCCCGTCTGGGGATGGAACGGAAACGAGAACAGCGAGCTCGGGAGCTTGGTCGAAGCGAGGCGAGAACCTTCCGGCTGGGAGCGGAGCAGCCATCGCTGACACGGAGATAAGTGTCGGGTCTGGAAATCTCTCGGCTTACGGCCCACTCGGGTCTAGGAAGGGAAGTCACGTTTGATTAGACAGCCGGTCCGAGCGGAGGTTCCCGAGGTGCTTCCTTGGTAGCTCCCGTTTGTCAGGGCTCCCGTTTGTCTGGGTTGCTGGTTTCTCTGGAACACGGTGTCCTTCTCAGCAGACGCTTGGCTCGAGGAGGAAGACGCAAGGTGGTAAGGTTTCTGGCTGCCTCTCATGTGTTTCTCTCTTGTTGCTTTCTCGTATTGGCCAATACGTTCTGTCTGTCTGTTTCTGCCTGTGTCTTTTGTCCTTGCTCTGCTTCTGCCGTGTCCTTGTACAGCACACTTGCAGGCATTCCAGGTGAGCATCTCCAAGGGTTAAGGGCTCAGGAGCCAACGGGAATTCTGCAGGTACGCCAGTCGCGCAAGGGAGAGCGGTGGTGCGTCATGGCTGACTGACTCAGTGTTCTTGTAGAGGGCCCGATACATAGGCGAGAGGGGGGGGAAAGGGCTAAAGGATAGAATACCCACAGCCACAGACCTTAGTGAGAGAGAGCTCACGCTGGGCTTTTTCTGCCGCCCTTGCAGAGGAATCAGTGCGGGGCCGTGGGCGGAGAAGAAAGAGTCTGAGATGGACTTGAGCTGCCTGGACGTGATTCTCGGAAGACGTGAAGGGTCCTCAGCGTTCGGCCTTCCCATGTCTCTGTGTGAGTAAGAGATGCGCGCTTTGAAATCTTCAAGCGTCCTGGCAGTAGGTTTCTTCTGAGGCAAAGACCTTCCTGCTGGGGCACGGAGCCTGGTGGCTTGGGGACTGGCAAAGGGGCAGTAGGCGGTTCAACAGAGCGTGGATAGAGATTCAAGGCCACCTTTCTTCCGCGTTCCAGTAGGGGCAGCGGGAGGGGGTGGCCGATGGTGAGAGGCTGCTGCGTGATGGTGGGAGAAGAAGCGATGCCGCGTCCTTGCGGACTGAAACGCTGAGTTGTTTGTTTGTTTGTTCCCCCTCTGCTGTGTTGGGTAGCGAGCGATAAGAAGTCAACCCTCCCGGTGTCCTCCCGTCTGGGGATGGAACGGAAACGAGAACAGCGAGCTCGGGAGCTTGGTCGAAGCGAGGCGAGAACCTTCCGGCTGGGAGCGGAGCAGCCATCTCTGACACGGAGATAAGTGTCGGGTCTGGAAATCTCTCGGCTTACGGCCCACTCGGGTCTAGGAAGGGAAGTCACGTTTGATTACACAGCCAGTCCGAGCGGAGGTTCCCGAGGTGCTTCCTTGGTAGCTCCCGTTTGTCAGGGCTCCCGTTTGTCAGGCTTGCTGGTTTCTCTGGAACACGGTGTCCTTGTCAGCAGACGCTTGGCTCGAGGAGGAAGACGCAAGGTGGTAAGGTTTCTGGCTGCCTCTCATGTGTTTCTCTCTTGTTGCTCTCTCGTATTGGCCAATACGTTCTGTCTGTCTGTTTCTGCCTGTGTCTTTTGTCCTTGCTCTGCTTCTGCCGTGTCCTTGTACAGCACAGTTGCAAGCATTCCAGGTGAGCATCTCCAAGGGTTAAGGGCTCAGGAGCCAACGGGAATTCTGCAGGTACGCCAGTCGCGCAAGGGAGAGCGGTGGTACGTCATGGCTGACTGACTCAGTGTTCTTGTAGAGGGCCCGATACATAGGCGACAGGGAGGGAAAGGGCTAAAGGATAGAATTCCCACAGCCACAGACCTTAGTGAGTGGGAGCTCACGCTGGGCTTTTTCTGCCGCCCTTGCAGAGGAATCAGTGTGGGGCCGTGGGCGGAGAAGAAAGAGTCCGAGATGGACTTGAGCTGCCTGGACGTGATTCTCGGAAGACGTGAAGGGTCCTCAGCGTTCGGCCTTCCCATGGCTCTGTGTGAGTAAGAGATGCGTGCTTTGAAATCTTCAAGCGTCCTGGCAGTAGGATTCTTCTTAGGCAGAGAGCTTCCTGCTGGGGCACAGAGCCTGGTGGCTTGGGGACTGGCGAAGGGGCAGTAGGCGGTTCAACAGAGCGTGGCTAGAGATTCAAGGCCTCCTTTCTCCCGCGTTCCAGTAGTGGCAGCGGGAGGGGGTGGCCGATGGTGGGAGGCTGCGGCGCGATGGTGGGAGAAGAAGCGATGCCGCGTCCTTGCGGACTGAAACGCTAAGTTGTTTGTTTGTTTGTTTGTTCCCCCTCTGCTGTGTTCGGTAGCGAGCGATAAGAAGTCAACCCTCCCGGTGTCCTCCCGTCTGGGGATGGAACGGAAACGAGAACAGCGAGCTCGGGAGCTTGGTCGAAGCGAGGCGAGAACCTTCCGGCTGGGAGCGGAGCAGCCATCGCTGACACGGAGATAAGTGTCGGGTCTGGAAATCTCTCGGCTTACGGCCCACTCGGGTCTAGGAGGGGAAGTCACGTTTGATTAGACAGCTTGTCCGAGCGGAGGTTCCCGAGGTGCTTCCTTGGTAGCTCCCGTTTGTCAGGGCTCCCGTTTGTCTGGGTTGCTGGTTTCTCTGGAACACGGTGTCCTTCTCAGCAGACGCTTGGCTCGAGGAGGAAGACGCAAGGTGGTAAGGTTTCTGGCTGCCTCTCATGTGTTTCTCTCTTGTTGCTTTCTCGTATTGGCCAATACGTTCTGTCTGTCTGTTTCTGCCTGTGTCTTTTGTCCTTGCTCTGCTTCTGCCGTGTCCTTGTACAGCACAGTTGCAGGCATTCCAGGTTAGCATCTCCAAGGGTTAAGGGCTCAGGAGCCAACGGGAATTCTGCAGGTACGCCAGTCGCGCAAGGGAGAGCGGTGGTGCGTCATGGCTGACTGACACAGTGTTCTTGTAGAGGGCCCGATACATAGGAGACAGGGAGGTAAAGGGCTAAAGGATAGAATTCCCACAGACCTTAGTGAGTGAGAGCTCACGCTGGGCTTTTTCTGCCGCCCTTGCAGAGGAATCAGTGCGGGGCCGTGGGCGGAGAAGAAAGAGTCCGAGATGGACTTGAGCTGCCTGGACGTGATTCTCGGAAGACGTGAAGGGTCCTCAGCGTTCGGCCTTCCCATGGCTCTGTGTGAGTAAGAGATGCGCGCTTTGAAATCTTCAAGCGTCCTGGCAGTAGGTTTCTTCTGAGGCAGAGAGCTTCTTGCTGGGGCACGGAGCCTGGTGGCTTGGAGACTGGCGAAGGGGCAGTAGGCGGTTCAACAGAGCGTGGATAGAGATTCAAGGCCTCCTTTCTCTCCACGTTTCTGTAGTGGCAGCGGGAGGGTGTGGCCGATGGTGGGAGGCTGCGGAGCCGTGGTGGGAGAAGAAGCGATGCCGCGTCCTTGCGGACTGAAACGCTGAGTTGTTTGTTTGTTTGTTTGTTCCCCCTCTGCTGTGTTCGGTAGCGAGCGATAAGAAGTCAACCCTCCCGGTGTCCTCCCGTCTGGGGATGGAACGGAAACGAGAACAGCGAGCTCGGGAGCTTGGTCGAAGCGAGGCGAGAACCTTCCGGCTGGGAGCGGAGCAGCCATCGCTGACACGGAGATAAGTGTCGGGTCTGGAAATCTCTCGGCTTACGGCCCACTCGGGTCTAGGAAGGGAAGTCACGTTTGATTAGACAGCCGGTCCGAGCGGAGGTTCCCGAGGTGCTTCCTTGGTAGCTCCCGTTTGTCAGGGCTCCCGTTTGTCTGGGTTGCTGGTTTCTCTGGAACACGGTGTCCTTCTCAGCAGACGCTTGGCTCGAGGAGGAAGACGCAAGGTGGTAAGGTTTCTGGCTGCCTCTCATGTGTTTCTCTCTTGTTGCTTTCTCGTATTGGCCAATACGTTCTGTCTGTCTGTTTCTGCCTGTGTCTTTTGTCCTTGCTCTGCTTCTGCCGTGTCCTTGTACAGGACACTTGCAGGCATTCCAGGTGAGCATCTCCAAGGGTTAAGGGCTCAGGAGTCAACGGGAATTCTGCAGGTACGCCAGTCGCGCAAGGGAGAGCGGTGGTGCGTCATGGCTGACTGACTCAGTGTTCTTGTAGAGGGCCCGATACATAGGCGAGAGGGGGGGGAAAGGGCTAAAGGATAGAATACCCACAGCCACAGACCTTAGTGAGAGAGAGCTTACGCTGGGCTTTTTCTGCCGCCCTTGCAGAGGAATCAGTGCGGGGCCGTGGGCGGAGAAGAAAGAGTCCGAGATGGACTTGAGCTGCCTGGACGTGATTCTCGGAAGACGTGAAGGGTCCTCAGCGTTTCGCCTTCCCATGGCTCTGTGTGAGTAAGAGATGCGTGCTTTGAAATCTTCAAGCGTCCTGGCAGTAGGTTTCTTCTTAGGCAGAGAGCTTCCTGCTGGTGCATGGAGCTTGGTGGCTTGGGGACTGGTGAAGGGGAAATAGGCGATTCAACAGAGCGTGGATAGAGATTCAAGGCCTCCTTTCTCTCCACGTTTCTGTAGTGGCAGCGGGAGGGGGTGGCCGATGGTGGGAGGCTGCGGAGCGATGGTGGGAGAAGAAGCGATGCCGCGTCCTTGCGGACTGAAACGCTAAGTTGTTTGTTTGTTTGTTTGTTCGTTCCCCCTCTGCTGTGTTCGGTAGCGAGCGATAAGAAGTCAACCCTCCCGGTGTCCTCCCGTCTGGGGATGGAACGGAAACGAGAACAGCGAGCTCGGGAGCTTGGTCGAAGCGAGGCGAGAACCTTCCGGCTGGGAGCGGAGCAGCCATCGCTGACACGGAGATAAGTGTCGGGTCTGGAAATCTCTCGGCTTACGGCCCACTCGGGTCTAGGAGGGGAAGTCACGTTTGATTAGACAGCCTGTCCGAGCGGAGGTTCCCGAGGTGCTTCCTTGGTAGCTCCCGTTTGTCAGGGCTCCCGTTTGTCTGGGTTGCTGGTTTCTCTGGAACACGGTGTCCTTCTCAGCAGACGCTTGGCTCGAGGAGGAAGACGCAAGGTGGTAAGGTTTCTGGCTGCCTCTCATGTGTTTCTCTCTTGTTGCTTTCTCGTATTGGCCAATACGTTCTGTCTGTCTGTTTCTGCCTGTGTCTTTTGTCCTTGCTCTGCTTCTGCCGTGTCCTTGTACAGCACACTTGCAGGCATTCCAGGTGAGCATCTCCAAGGGTTAAGGGCTCAGGAGCCAACGGGAATTCTGCAGGTACGCCAGTCGCGCAAGGGAGAGCGGTGGTGCGTCATGGCTGACTGACTCAGTGTTCTTGTAGAGGGCCCGATACATAGGCGAGAGGGGGGGGAAAGGGCTAAAGGATAGAATACCCACAGCCACAGACCTTAGTGAGAGAGAGCTCACGCTGGGCTTTTTCTGCCGCCCTTGCAGAGGAATCAGTGCGGGGCCGTGGGCGGAGAAGAAAGAGTCTGAGATGGACTTGAGCTGCCTGGACGTGATTCTCGGAAGACGTGAAGGGTCCTCAGCGTTCGGCCTTCCCATGTCTCTGTGTGAGTAAGAGATGCGCGCTTTGAAATCTTCAAGCGTCCTGGCAGTAGGTTTCTTCTGAGGCAAAGACCTTCCTGCTGGGGCACGGAGCCTGGTGGCTTGGGGACTGGCAAAGGGGCAGTAGGCGGTTCAACAGAGCGTGGATAGAGATTCAAGGCCACCTTTCTTCCGCGTTCCAGTAGGGGCAGCGGGAGGGGGTGGCCGATGGTGAGAGGCTGCTGCGTGATGGTGGGAGAAGAAGCGATGCCGCGTCCTTGCGGACTGAAACGCTGAGTTGTTTGTTTGTTTGTTCCCCCTCTGCTGTGTTGGGTAGCGAGCGATAAGAAGTCAACCCTCCCGGTGTCCTCCCGTCTGGGGATGGAACGGAAACGAGAACAGCGAGCTCGGGAGCTTGGTCGAAGCGAGGCGAGAACCTTCCGGCTGGGAGCGGAGTAGCCATCTCTGACACGGAGATAAGTGTCGGGTCTGGAAATCTCTCGGCTTACGGCCCACTCGGGTCTAGGAAGGGAAGTCACGTTTGATTACACAGCCAGTCCGAGCGGAGGTTCCCGAGGTGCTTCCTTGGTAGCTCCCGTTTGTCAGGGCTCCCGTTTGTCAGGCTTGCTGGTTTCTCTGGAACACGGTGTCCTTGTCAGCAGACGCTTGGCTCGAGGAGGAAGACGCAAGGTGGTAAGGTTTCTGGCTGCCTCTCATGTGTTTCTCTCTTGTTGCTCTCTCGTATTGGCCAATACGTTCTGTCTGTCTGTTTCTGCCTGTGTCTTTTGTCCTTGCTCTGCTTCTGCCGTGTCCTTGTACAGCACAGTTGCAAGCATTCCAGGTGAGCATCTCCAAGGGTTAAGGGCTCAGGAGCCAACGGGAATTCTGCAGGTACGCCAGTCGCGCAAGGGAGAGCGGTGGTACGTCATGGCTGACTGACTCAGTGTTCTTGTAGAGGGCCCGATACATAGGCGACAGGGAGGGAAAGGGCTAAAGGATAGAATTCCCACAGCCACAGACCTTAGTGAGTGGGAGCTCACGCTGGGCTTTTTCTGCCCCCCTTGCAGAGGAATCAGTGTGGGGCCGTGGGCGGAGAAGAAAGAGTCCGAGATGGACTTGAGCTGCCTGGACGTGATTCTCGGAAGACGTGAAGGGTCCTCAGCGTTCGGCCTTCCCATGGCTCTGTGTGAGTAAGAGATGCGTGCTTTGAAATCTTCAAGCGTCCTGGCAGTAGGTTTCTTCTTAGGCAGAGAGCTTCCTGCTGGTGCATGGAGCCTGGTGGCTTGGGGACTGGTGAAGGGGAAGTAGGCGATTCAACAGAGCGTGGATAGAGATTCAAGGCCTCCTCTCTCTCCACGTTTCTGTAGTGGCAGCGGGAGGGTGTGGCCGATGGTGGGAGGCTGCGGAGCGATGGTGGGAGAAGAAGCGATGCCGCGTCCTTGCGGACTGAAAAGCTAAGTTGTTTGTTTGTTTGTTTGTTTGTTTGTTCCCCCTCTGCTGTGTTCGGTAGCGAGCGATAAGAAGTCAACCCTCCCGGTGTCCTCCCGTCTGGGGATGGAACGGAAACGAGAACAGCGAGCTCGGGAGCTTGGTCGAAGCGAGGCGCGAACCTTCCTGCTCGGAGCGGAGCAGCCATCGCTGACACGGAGATAAGTGTCGGGTCTGGAAATCTCTCGGCTTACGGCCCACTCGGGTCTAGGAAGGGAAGTCACGTTTGATTAGACAGCTTGTCCGAGCGGAGGTTCCCGAGGTGCTTCCTTGGTAGCTCCCGTTTGTCAGGGATGCTGGTTTCTCTGGAACACGGTGTCCTTCTCAGCAGACGCTTGGCTCGAGGAGGAAGACGCAAGGTGGTAAGGTTTCTGGCTGCCTCTCATGTGTTTCTCTCTTGATGCTCTCTCGTATTGGCCAATACGTTCTGTCTGTCTGTTTCTGCCTGTGTCTTTTGTCCTTGCTCTGCTTCTGCCGTGTCCTTGTACAGCACACTTGCAGGCATTCCAGGTGAGCATCTCCAAGGGTTAAGGGCTCAGGAGCCAACGGGAATTCTGCAGGTATGCCAGTCGCGCAAGGGAGAGCGGTGGTGCGTCATGGCTGACTGACTCAGTGTTCTTGTAGAGGGCCCGATACATAGGCGACAGGGAGGAAAAGGGCTAAAGGATAGGACTCCCACAGCCACAGACCTTAGTGAGTGAGAGCTCACGCTGGGCTTTTTCTGCCGCCCTTGCAGAGGAATCAGTGCGGGGCCGTGGGCGGAGAAGAAAGAGTCCGAGATGGACTTGAGCTGCCTGGACGTGATTCTCGGAAGACGTGAAGGGTCCTCAGCGTTCGGCCTTCCCATGGCTCTGTGTGAGTAAGAGATGCGTGCTTTGAAATCTTCAAGCGTCCTGGCAGTAGGATTCTTCTTAGGCAGAGAGCTTCCTGCTGGGGCACAGAGCCTGGTGGCTTGGGGACTGGCGAAGGGGCAGTAGGCGGTTCAACAGAGCGTGGCTAGAGATTCAAGGCCTCCTTTCTCCCGCGTTCCAGTAGTGGCAGCGGGAGGGGGTGGCCGATGGTGGGAGGCTGCGGCGCGATGGTGGGAGAAGAAGCGATGCCGCGTCCTTGCGGACTGAAACGCTAAGTTGTTTGTTTGTTTGTTTGTTCCCCCTCTGCTGTGTTCGGTAGCGAGCGATAAGAAGTCAACCCTCCCGGTGTCCTCCCGTCTGGGGATGGAACGGAAACGAGAACAGCGAGCTCGGGAGCTTGGTCGAAGCGAGGCGAGAACCTTCCGGCTGGGAGCGGAGCAGCCATCGCTGACACGGAGATAAGTGTCGGGTCTGGAAATCTCTCGGCTTACGGCCCACTCGGGTCTAGGAGGGGAAGTCACGTTTGATTAGACAGCTTGTCCGAGCGGAGGTTCCCGAGGTGCTTCCTTGGTAGCTCCCGTTTGTCAGGGCTCCCGTTTGTCTGGGTTGCTGGTTTCTCTGGAACACGGTGTCCTTCTCAGCAGACGCTTGGCTCGAGGAGGAAGACGCAAGGTGGTAAGGTTTCTGGCTGCCTCTCATGTGTTTCTCTCTTGTTGCTTTCTCGTATTGGCCAATACGTTCTGTCTGTCTGTTTCTGCCTGTGTCTTTTGTCCTTGCTCTGCTTCTGCCGTGTCCTTGTACAGCACAGTTGCAGGCATTCCAGGTGAGCATCTCCAAGGGTTAAGGGCTCAGGAGCCAACGGGAATTCTGCAGGTACGCCAGTCGCGCAAGGGAGAGCGGTGGTGCGTCATGGCTGACTGACACAGTGTTCTTGTAGAGGGCCCGATACATAGGAGACAGGGAGGTAAAGGGCTAAAGGATAGAATTCCCACAGACCTTAGTGAGTGAGAGCTCACGCTGGGCTTTTTCTGCCGCCCTTGCAGAGGAATCAGTGCGGGGCCGTGGGCGGAGAAGAAAGAGTCCGAGATGGACTTGAGCTGCCTGGACGTGATTCTCGGAAGACGTGAAGGGTCCTCAGCGTTCGGCCTTCCCATGGCTCTGTGTGAGTAAGAGATGCGCGCTTTGAAATCTTCAAGCGTCCTGGCAGTAGGTTTCTTCTGAGGCAGAGAGCTTCTTGCTGGGGCACGGAGCCTGGTGGCTTGGAGACTGGCGAAGGGGCAGTAGGCGGTTCAACAGAGCGTGGATAGAGATTCAAGGCCTCCTTTCTCTCCACGTTTCTGTAGTGGCAGCGGGAGGGTGTGGCCGATGGTGGGAGGCTGCGGAGCGATGGTGGGAGAAGAAGCGATGCCGCGTCCTTGCGGACTGAAACGCTGAGTTGTTTGTTTGTTTGTTTGTTCCCCCTCTGCTGTGTTCGGTAGCGAGCGATAAGAAGTCAACCCTCCCGGTGTCCTCCCGTCTGGGGATGGAACGGAAACGAGAACAGCGAGCTCGGGAGCTTGGTCGAAGCGAGGCGAGAACCTTCCGGCTGGGAGCGGAGCAGCCATCGCTGACACGGAGATAAGTGTCGGGTCTGGAAATCTCTCGGCTTACGGCCCACTCGGGTCTAGGAAGGGAAGTCACGTTTGATTAGACAGCCGGTCCGAGCGGAGGTTCCCGAGGTGCTTCCTTGGTAGCTCCCGTTTGTCAGGGCTCCCGTTTGTCTGGGTTGCTGGTTTCTCTGGAACACGGTGTCCTTCTCAGCAGACGCTTGGCTCGAGGAGGAAGACGCAAGGTGGTAAGGTTTCTGGCTGCCTCTCATGTGTTTCTCTCTTGTTGCTTTCTCGTATTGGCCAATACGTTCTGTCTGTTTCTGCCTGTGTCTTTTGTCCTTGCTCTGCTTCTGCCGTGTCCTTGTACAGCACACTTGCAGGCATTCCAGGTGAGCATCTCCAAGGGTTAAGGGCTCAGGAGCCAACGGGAATTCTGCAGGTACGCCAGTCGCACAAGGGAGAGCAGTGGTGCGTCATGGCTGACTGACTCAGTGTTCTTGTAGAGGGCCCGATACATAGGCGAGGGGGGGGGAAAGGGCTAAAGGATAGAATTCCCACAGCCACAGACCTTAGTGAGAGAGAGCTCACGCTGGGCTTTTTCTGCCCCCCTTGCAGAGGAATCAGTGCGGGGCCGTGGGCGGAGAAGAAAGAGTCCGAGATGGACTTGAGCTGCCTGGACGTGATTCTCGGAAGACGTGAAGGGTCCTCAGCGTTCGGCCTTCCCATGGCTCTGTGTGAGTAAGAGATGCGCGCTTTGAAATCTTCAAGCGTCCTGGCAGTAGGATTCTTCTGAGGCAGAGAGCTTCCTGCTGGGGCACGGAGCCTGGTGGCTTGGGGACTGGTGAAGGGGAAGTAGGCGGTTCAACAGAGCGTGGATAGAGATTCAAGGCCTCCTTTCTCTCCACGTTTCTGTAGTGGCAGCGGGAGGGGGTGGCCGATGGTGGGAGGCTGCGGCGCGATGGTGGGAGAAGAAGCGATGCCGCGTCCTTGCGGACTGAAACACTAAGTTGTTTGTTTGTTTGTTCGTTCCCCCTCTGCTTTGTTCGGTAGCGAGCGATAAGTAGTCAACCCTCCCGGTGTCCTCCTGTCTGGGGATGGAACGGAAACGAGAACAGCGAGCTCGGGAGCTTGGTCGAAGCGAGGCGAGAACCGTCCATCTGGCAGCGGAGCAGCCATCGCTGACACGGAGATAAGTGTCGGGTCTGGAAATCTCTCGGCTTACGGCCCACTCGGGTCTAGGAAGGGAAGTCGCGTTTGCTGAGACAGCCAGTCCGAGCGGAGGTTCCACTTCCGCAGTACATTTTAACATCCCCCTCACACAAGCTGCACCCCCACCAGTGCTCTTCCCTAGCTCATACCCCGTAGTCCTGGTGTCCCTCAGTTTCCCTTCTTCTCTCCACAGACTCAGAGCAACCTGCAACCCCAGAGCATCCCTCCCTTCACGGGGCCCATCAGCCCCTCTTTTTCCTCTGTGGAACACTCCCCCATCCCGCAGTCTATCCCTATCCCTACCTTTCCCCCATCTATAGGACCCTTAAACCCCGTTTCTTTCCTTCCCAACCCACAGTCCCTCCCCCCACACTCGCATCCCGCCTGCCATGTGACCCCCATCACTACTTTCCCCCCAGGCCTCCTTCCGCATGTAAGGACTCCCTCAACCACTCTCGTCTTGCTCCTCAACAAGCCCCCATCCCATGCCAACCCACACTCCAGACCCTTCCAATCCGTGCTCCCATCCATTGGGTCCCACCCCCCTTCTCTTCCTTTCTACACCCACATCCCATGGCAACCTGAACTCCTAACGCTGCCCTTCCTCCATGCATGCCTACACCCATACACGGTATGCGTGCTTTAGTTTGTTTTGATAAACGACAGCAATCTCTCAACTGTAAAAGCTAGATTTTAATAAAACAAATGTAGTTTGTGTAATTTCTAACAGCAGGAGGGGAGCGGGAGAAGTTGTGCGTATGTTACTCCTCATCGAGGAGATGGGCAAACGTATGAGCTTGCATTGTAGTTATTTCTCTCCCGCGTCAGATAATATTATTTTGGGTGTACTTTCCGGAGGGGAACTGCAATTGAGTGCTGGACGATTTTCTAGCTAAGCCTTACCGTAGAGAGCTGTTTGCAGACTCTGTGTTTCTACACTTGGTGCTTCCCAATCTGCGTGGGCTCCCAGAGGCCAGAGAGCCTAAGTCAGCAAAACAGGGAGAGGCAGCCAAGGCTAGTGGAGCAAGTAGTCTAAGTGAAATCCCAGCACATCCGGTGGCATCCCAGAAGGAGGACCAAACCCATCAGAAGCTGGGCCTTTGAAAAAAGGTCTCTCCATGTACTGGGTAAGCTTGGAGGCCTCTCAAGGCGTACCTGCTCCCGGCAGTGCACTTACTGCGTTACAGAAATGCTAACAGTGACACTCGGTGAATGGGATGTTAGCGTATAGTCGTGTATACGATTAACTGATAAGCCTGGGCTTATCGGTTAATCCTGACAACTACACACGCTTCCCTCCCCCTTGCTGTCTCTAATACAGAGTCAGCAAGGGCTGGGGGGAGGTGAGAGCCTGTGCGCGTGGGGAGCTGGCTTTTAAGTCATCGCCCCAGAAGCACCAGATCCCGCGGAGCTATGTGCTCCGTATCCATCGGTGCACTTCTGATACTGATAAGAACATAAGAACGGCTATACTGGGTCAGACCAAAGGGCCATCTAGCCCAGTAGCCTGTCTGCCAACAGTGGCCAGTGCCAGGTGCCCCAGAGGGGGTGGACCGAAGACAGTGATCAAGCAATTTGTCTCCTGCCATCCTTCTCCAGCCTCTGACAAACAGAGGCCAGGGGCACCATTTCTTCCTTCCCCCAGGCTAATAGCCTTTTATGGACCTAACCTCCATGAATTTATCTAGTTGTTTTTTAAACTCTGTTCTAGTCCTAGCCTTCACAGCATCCTCTGGCAAGGAGTTCCACAGGTTGACTGTGCGCTGTGTGAAGACCTTTCTTGTATTAGGTTTAAACCTGCTACCCATTAATTTCATTTGGTGTCCTCTAGTTCTTATATTATGGGAACAAGTAAAGAACTTTTCTATCTTCACCCTCTCCACGCCACTCATGATTTTATAGACCTCTGTCATATCCCCCTCAGTCTCCTCTTTTCTAAGCTGAAAAGTCCCAGTCTCTTTAGCCTCTCTTCATATGGGACCTGTTCCAAACCCCTAATCATTGTAGTTGCCCTTTTCTGAACCCTTTCCAAGGCCAAAATATCTTTTTTGAGGTGAGGAGACCACATCTGTACACAGTACTGAAGATATGGCGTACCATAGTTTTATACTTCCCCTTCTCCTCCTTCCCCTGGCTTCCCCCTTCTAGCTCCCTCCTCCTCCTTCCCCTGGCTTCCCCCTTCCAGCTCCCTCCTCCCAGGTTTCCACCTCCCCTCTCTCTTCCCCTCTGCCACCACCTTTTACCAGTCTCCCCAGAGGTTAATCCCCACCCCTCAGTTTTCAAAAATAGAAACTCTCTTTATTTAACAACACACGTGTCATTTATTTTTTACATCAGGAAGGGGGCTAGGGAAGGGTAAGTGGAAGGAGGTTAGGGAGGAATGGGGCATGAGCCCCCGATGGGGAGGACTGGGGTGGCTCTGCGGGCTCCTCGGGGTGGAAGCTCTCCTGCAGGGCCTCCTGGATCCTGACAGCCTCCCAATTGATCCCCTTGGATGGCAGCCTGCGGCAAGTGCAGCCGGGCTGATGGCCAAGTGCTTTGATGTGCCGAGTGTGGGCACGCCAAGACAGGACTGCTTTGCTGTCCCTTATCGAGGTAGACAAGCAAGTGGGGAACCCTGAGAACTGTCTGTCCGGGGTGGGGGTCGGGTTCCTTTAAGCACAACCCTCGGCTAGACGGAGGCAGCAGCTCCACACTCTAAGTCCTAACCTGATGCCCTGCAGGCACTGGTTCTGGCCAGCCTTAACTTCGGTTCAGGGTCCACTCAATGTGGATACGCTATTTCCAATTAGCAAAATGCTAATTCGAATTAGTTTTTAGGTCTAGATGCACTAATTCGAATTAGCTTAGGGTATGTCTACACTGCAGCACTAATTTGAACTAAGGGTGTGTCTACACTGTACCATTTTTCTGGAATAAGGGACATTATTCTGGCAGAACAACAGTAGCATCCACACAGCAATTGCATTATTTCAAAAGAAAATGGAAACAATTGAAACAATGGAGGGCTTATTCCTCATGGAATGAGGTTTATCAGTGTCAGAAAAACTTGTTTGATCACGAGCGTGTTGGGCTGGGGGCCGTTAAGGACCCCCTCACCCACCCTCCTCTTCCTCCCTATGTGTTGAAAGATGACTGGGGAGAAGGTAGGGTGAGGGTTGAGGTGAGCTGGGAAGGTGGCTGTGACGGACCGGGCCAGGTCTTGGCACAGCTGAGGGCGTCCGCTCAGGGCGAATTGCTCAAAACTCGGGGCTCCTTACAGCCCCAGACTGGAAGCCTTTCCCAAATAGGCCATAAACCGGTCACACTGAGTGCTTTAGCGGCCAATCTGGCCAGCCAGAAGCCTCAGGAGCAAAACCCCTCAGACACCCCAGCTCTCCCTGTGCCACAATTAGCCCCGGGCCTGCACACAGGTGAGGGGGTTGTAGAACCCAATCTCACCTTCCCCGAACGGGTCTTTCCGGTCCCAAAGAACCAGCCACAAATCCCCGGTCAGTTTACACTTTGGATCTTACCCACAAGATCCCGCAGGGCCAATCCTTTAGAATCTAAAATCTAAAGTTTTATTAATAGAAGAAAGAAAAGCATGGATTGATATTCTGGGATTCTTGGGTCTATGGAAATAGCCAAACATTACAGCTACAATGTAATGCTTGGCTATGTTCACACTGGGGAATTATTTCAAATAAGGTATTTTGAGGGTTAAAGTATTTGAAAATATTTTTCAAAATAGTGTGTTCCCACAACAGGGAAGCATCAACATTTGTGAGAGGTAGGCTCCCTTAGTAAGGACATGCTACTTTGTAATGGGGAAATGCTAAAACAAGTGTGTAGTGTAGACATACTTAGAATATGCTATTCTGAAATTGAGTCAATTTCAGAATACAAGGCTTCTCAGATATTTTGGCTGGTTTTAATTACTCTGAGGCAGGCTTCCCTAAAGTGGCTGTGCTACCTTGACTTAGAGCCCCAGGAAACACTAGAGCGTAATTACTTTAATGGCCCTAGGAAGGAGCTATTTGTAAATAGCGACAGTGGAGCACACACAATATTGCTATTTAAAAAGAGCAATTTCTACAATGGCATTATTCTGGAACAATAAACTCTCATGTCACAAAAAATAAGAAGCCTGTTATTCTGAAATACATCGCTTTAGAAAAGTGATAACGTGAGCATCCACAAGGCAAGCCCGTTATTTTGAACGTCTTATAGAGGTGCTGTGAGTTACTCCCCAGTGCTTCCCGGGACTCCATTGGGAGTGACTGCGGGAGTACGTACTTTGTAAGGCTTGTGCTGTAGAACATTTCCATTGAAATACCATTTCCTGTGTGACATGGATTCAGTGTCTATGCTCAGAGGCTCTTAGTTCGGAATGGGGCATTTCTACCCTAACAACAATCTTTTTTATTTGGAAATAACGGCCCTTAGCAGAGCAACAGTGCCACTCGGTGGTCATTGCCGGTAATGCACGTGTAATTCCATCGCCCACAGCTGCTGTCCCTGCTCCGCACCCCACGTGGCCCCAGTCTTGCCCTTTTACAGCAGGCAAAGTAAGAAGCTCGTTATTTCCAGGCTCCGCGCAGCCCTCTCCCCTCCTGCCCACGGCCCCCTCATCCCGCACTCCAGGCTCCGCGCAGCCCTCTCCCCTGCTGCCCCCGGTCCCCTCATCCTGCACTCCAGGCTCCGCGCAGCCCTCTCCCCTGCTGCCCACGGCCCCCTCATCCCGCACACCAGGCTCCGCGCAGCCCTCTCCCCTCCTGCCCCCGGTCCCCTCATCCCGCACTCCAGGCTCCGCGCAGCCCTATCCCCTCCTGCCCCCGGCCCCCTCATCCCGCACTCCAGGCTCCGCGCAGTCCTCTCCCCTCCTGCCCACGGCCCCCTCATCCCGCACTCCAGGCTCTGCGCAGCCCCCTCCCCTCCTGCTTCCTCACCCCAGCCTGCACCCCATCCATACTCTTATCCCGGGGCCCTTCCTCACCCCAGCCTGCACCCCCCGTCCATATTCTTATCCCGGGGCCCTTCCTCTCCCCAGCCTGCACCCCCATCCATATTCTTATCCTGGGGCCCTTCCTCAGCCCAGTCTGCACCCCCATTCATGGGAGCCATCAGTCCACCTTTTCCCTGCACCACATTCAGTAAAGTGTCTGATCAGGGTATGAGAGCAGCCCTGAGCCTTTGTCTCCACTCAGCAGGTTGCACCACACAGGATATGTGGATGGTCCTGGGCTTTGTACAGCACTCCAGACTGACCCCTGGACATGGCTTCTGGGTCCTAGCCCTTTGCTGTCACTCCTGCCCGAGGGCTTTGCTGGCTCCAGACTGGGTAACAGCTGGGAAACTGGCTGGGCAGGGGGCTAATGACAGGGAGCAGAAGTCTTCCCAATCAGCATTGAGACTTGATGGGAGGCTGAGAGGTCACAGCAGATGTCCTAAAGGATGGGCCAGCTCACCATCTGAGGGGATCAGTCTCAGAGCAATTCCAGCCCTGCCTCTTTGGGAGAGCCTCCCACAAAGCCATAAGGCGGGGTCTCTGAGGTTGCCCCCACCTTGCACCTCTGTCCTGTGTGTCTGATGTCAGGATCTCTCTACGAGGTCACCGCCTCCCCATCGCCTTTCCCCAATAGACTGAGATTCTACAACAGGCCTTTGAGATGTCATCGCCCCCCCCACCCCAACCGTCTCCTGCAAGGATGGCGTTCTGCCCCTAGTCCGCCCCTGCCCCTCGGGACACACTGACTGATAAGAATACAGTACTCTCAGATAGACATGGAAAGGGGTAACGGGTTAATGAGCGCTAGAGCAATTCCACCCACAGGATCCTGCTCAACCTTAACTTAGTGATTTCTATGCCTAGAGCTCAGGTGGATCAGACAGAACAGGCTCCAAACCTCTCTGCGGCTCTTACCTTCTGAACAGGTAACATCAACTCCGTGGGTAGGGAAGGAGAAAACTCTGACGAGATTCCTCCTCCTGCTCCCATAATTAATCCTAATTCTTTCTCCGCCCTCAACGAGAGACCTTGAGAAGGAGCCTTGCTGCTGCCAAGCCATTAGAATCTCTGAGCTTGTCCCTGCCTTGCACCTCTCTTCTGATTGGCTGATGTCAGGTTAGGGTCTCTCTGTGAGGTCACTACCGACGTATCACTATCTCCCAGTAGGCTGAGATCCTGCAACAGGCCTTTGTGATGTCACTACCCCCCTTCCATCCCCTGCAACGCTGGTTTCCTGGCCCTGGTGAGCCTCTTTGGATGTGTGAGTGGGATGATGTAGGGCAGTGGTCTCCAACCTTTTTACACCCAAGATCACTTTTTAAATGACAGAACAAGCCAAGATCTACCGTCTTGCCCCTTCCTTGAAGCCTTGCCCTCTCTATTCTCCTCCTCTCCATCACTTGCTATCCCCAACCCTTATACTGCTGCTTTTTTTTTTTTTCAATTCTTCTGTAGGAAGAGGTTTTTCCAACATTTGGCCTGTCTAGACTGGACCAAATGTCAGAAAAAACCCTTCTTTTGGAAGCTCCCTTATTCCTCGTGGAAAGAGGAATATAGGGGTGACCAAAAGAGCATGTTTGCTCTTCCACTAAAAAAAGCAGAAGAACAAATGCATCCCTGGATGCAGAAGAGTTTTTCTGGGATATTTCCAGAATCCTGAAAAACTCCTGGGCTGTGTCTAGACTGGCAAGTTTTTCCGCAAAATCATCTGCTTTTGCGGAAAAACTTGCCAGCTGCCTACACTGGCTGCTTGAATTTCCGCAAGAACACTGACGATCTCATGTAAGATCATTTGCGCAAGAGGGCCAGTGTAGACAGCACAGTACTGTTTTGCGCAAAAAAGCCCCGATGGCTAAGATGGCGATTGGGGCTTTTTTGCGCAAAACCACGTCTAGATTGGCCACGGACACTTTTCCGCAAAAAGTGCTTTTTCGGAAAAGCGTCCTGCCAATCTAGACGCGCTTTTCCGAAAATGCTTTTAACGGAAAACTCTTCCGTTAAAAGCATTTCTGGAAAATCCTGCCAGTGTAGACGTAGCCCTGCAGTCTAGCCGTACACTTGCTGGGTTGAGACAGGATGTGTAGGATTTGAGTGTGGGAAGGGGTGAGAGGTGCATGCTCTGGGAGGAAATCTGGACGCAGGAGGAGGTGGAGAAGGGGACGCTGGCTCGGGGAGGGGGCTCTAGGCCGGGCGGTGTTGGGGTCAGATGGAGGGTTGGGGTACTAAGCAAGCTACAGGCTTGTGGATGTGAGGGTTCAGGAATTTGGTTTGGGGTAAATGAGGGGCTCAGGGCAGGGGGTTTCAGTGTATGATAGGCTCAGATCTGGGGTCTGGTGGAAGGGGGAGTGCAGGAGTGTTATGATGCTGTGGCCAAATGGGGGCTTGGCCCCAGTTGGGGGTTTGTTGGCCAGGCTTCATTTTTAAATAAAATACTGTCAAACACAAAAACTTTCTGCGTTGTCTTTATTTCTGAGAAGGGCAGGGAACCTGTTTTGAGTCAGGGGTCACTGACCCGAGAAAAGTCAGTTGGGGCCACCCAAGTGAGATGCAAAGAAAACCTCCTCCAACACTCCCCCCCCCCCCCCCCCAGCTTCACTAATGTGGCCCCAACTGTGTTGGTGGGAGCAGGGGACATAGTACTGGGAAGGGTGGTAGTGGGTGCTTTGGCAGGGGACAGGGTGCCAGTGGGGACAGAGTTCTGCAGCTGGGGGTAGGGGAGAGGGAACAGGGTGCTGGGAGGACAGAGGACGGTTCTGCAGCAGGGGACAGAGTTCCAGCGGGACAGAGTTCTGTGGCTCGGGACAGAGGAGTGGGGACAGAGTTCGGGGAGTGGGGATGGGAATGGGGACAGAGTTCTATGGCAGGAGAGTGGGGACAGAGTTCTGTGGCTGGGGAGAGGGGAGTGGGGACAGGGTGCCAGTGGAGACAGAGAGTCCCCTGCATCTGCCTCCTCCCAGGATTCCTCCCCCTGAGGGAAGCCAACACGTGCCTCCTCCGGGCCCGACTCCCCTTCCCCCCCCTGCGGCGCAGGGAAACCCTCGCGTGCCTGCCCTGGGGCGCAGGGAACCCCCTTGCAGCACAGGGAAACCCCCGCACACGCCTGCCCCGGGGCCGAAACCCCCGCGCGCGCCTGCCCCAGGGCCGACTCCTCCCTCCTGCGCCAGTGCAGGGAAGTCGCTGTGCTCCTCCTCCGGGGCCGACGCCCCCTCCCACAGTGTGCCCGGCAGAGCAGCCAGTGAACTTCCGGAACCCCCGGAAGTGGCGCTAAGCTGCGGGACTTCCGTCCACCTGCGGGGAGCTAGCACTACCTCCATTTTCGCTGGCAGTAGGTAGTGGGGCTCCTCGGGGGAGGGAGGAAAATGGGGGGGCGGTCTGCGTGCTTCATGATCGACTGGTCGAGGCCTCGTGATTGACCTGTTGGTGACCACGGCCCTAACCCTTTGATTGCCAGAATCTGGGATTTGATTGTGGGATGCATCATTGACTGCCTGTATTGTTAATTCCCTCTGAAGTATCTAGCACTAGTCACTGCTGCAAGACAGGATACAAGACTGGATCAATCGTTAGTCTGATCCAGTAGAGCCGTTCTAAGTACCATATGTCTTAAAGCTGCCCCAATGCCAATCTATCCCTGCACACTTCTACCCATGCCTGGGCTTTTTTGTGTGTCGGCTCCTCTTGATGTTGGTGATACTCTGTATGACATACCCCTCCCCCATATAGCCCTTCATCTGGCTGGTGAAGGCCAAACTCTGCATTGACTAAGAGGCTTAAAGGGAACTCTCTCCCTAGAAGCAGCTGATAGGCAGGATGGGAACAATATGGCTGTATCCCCTCTAGCCCACCTGGATGCCATGGCTGGAGCTGAATTGGCTGTCACTTCCACACCCTCCCATGAAGTGGTCGGGTTTCAGACACCAGTGTGTTAGGGGGATACATTTTTAAAAGGATTGCACAACTGAGGGATGGTGCCAAGACTGTTTTAGGACTGAAAAGATGTTTGAACAGATGGCTGCACCGAGGTACGGTGGAGATAATGACCAGTAAGAACCTGATAGAAAATGCAGTGGAGAAAGCCTATTGGGACCAACTGGGGAGAAGTGACTGCCAGGGCGGATGAGCAATAAACTATCTCCAAGAGCCTCTGGACAGAAACTCTCAAGGAGTAGCCAAGCACCCTGGCATGGCCACACCCAACTGCAGAAATGTATAGACCAGGTCTGGGCAAAGTACAGCTAAGGTTCGGACAATCCAGTATTTTTGCTGCCTGTCTGGTAAAAAAAATTCAGAAAATACCGGACACCTAAAATGTCTGGTATTTTCTGATTTTTTGATCTGAGGAAGTGGGTCTGGCCCACGAAAGCTCATCATCTAATAAACCATCTTGTTAGTCTTTAAAGTGCTACATTGTCCTGCATTTTGCTTCTCCAGTAACAGTCTGCGGGGGGAGGTTTTTTGCCATTCCAGGCTATGACAAGGGGGTGGCGGAAGAGGACGTGACATCAGCAGTCTGGATGCCAAGCCTGGGTCGCTAGGGGCTTGGTCTCATTGTGCGTGAGTCACTCCCTGCATGAGCGGTGCATGCCGGGAGTTGTAGTTTTGACAATGCTGGTTCCTCGGGTCCGACGTCACTAGTGTGTTGCAGCCCCCACCCCACCCAGCATGACAGCCCAGCCCTGCCCACAAACTGCATCACAGGCTGGCTCCATCCGACCCCTCCCTTCCTTAGCCAACCCCAGCCCAGCCTGCATCCCAATCCCCCCCTCTTCTCCAGTCCATTTCTAATAACCCCCAGTCCCGCCTGCACCCACATCAGTGTCCTTCCCTCCAGTCCATACTCTTATCCCAGGGGCCCCTCAGTTTCCCTTCCTCTCCACAACACCCAGCCCCACATGCACCCCCAGTCCATGTCCCCATTTGTGGGGTCCATCAGCCCTTTTCCTCCCTACGACATCCCCCAGCTCACCTTAACCTGCACCCTAGCTCTGTCCCTACGTTTCCCCTGTTCGTAGGACCCCCTTGGTCTAATTTGCTTCTTTCCCAACCCACAGTCCCTCCTCCCACGCTCCTATCCTACCAGCCATGGGACCTGTCAGCCTCCCTTATTCATTCTGTTCCTAGCACCCTGAACTTCCCCCCTCAGTCCTCCTCTTCCTCCCTGACATCCTCCAGCCTGCCATATCCTTCCCTAATCTGCCTCTAGTGGATCCCTCCATTCATGGGATCCCTTAACCCCCAACACTCCCCAATTCCTGTTCCCCCTTGCCAAGTTCACCTTCCCTGCCAATGTGGGGTCCTCAAACACTCCTCCACCCTGCCCTTCATCATGGGGCCTCTAAATCACCCCAATCCCTCAGTGCCCTTGTGTACTTAGATCCCTCCACGCAACAGTATAGCCGCCAATACAGGCAGTCCCCGGGTTACGTACAAGATAAGGACTGTAGGTTTGTTCTTAAGTTGAATCTGTATGTAAGTCGGAACTGGCATCCAGATTCAGCCGCTGAATCTGGACACCAGTTCTGACTTACATACAGATTCAACTTAAGAGCCCCAGGCGTCCCCAAGTCAGCTGCTGCTGAAACTGATCAGCAGCTGATTCCAGGAAGCCCAGGGCAGAGCAACTCTGCCTCGGGCTTCCTGTAGTCAGCCGCTGGTCAGTTTCAGCAGCGGCTAAGTTGGGGACGCCTGGGGCAGAGCAGCTCTGGTGCTGCTGGGTTGGTCCAGTAGCGTGGCCGCACCTCAGCGCTACTGGACCAACCCAGCAGCACCCCAGCTGCTCTGCCCCAGGCGTCCTGATTCAGCCGCTGCTGAAACTGATCAGCAGCGGCTGAATCAGGACTCCTGGGGCTGAGCAGCTGGGGTGCCGCCGGGTTGGTCCAGTAGCGCCAAGGAGCGGTGCTGCGGGACCAACCGGCAGCGTCCCACCTGCTCTACCACAGGCCCCGGGCTTTGCTCCACATCTCCCTAGTCTGCTGGGGGGGGCACTAGCTGCGTCCCCCCCCGCAGACCAGGGAGACGCGGAGCAAAGCGGCGGAGGACCCGGGCCGGACCGCGGCGCTTCCAGATCAGCTGGGAGCGCCGCGGGTCCGGCCTCGGGTCCTGCGCTGCTTTGCTCAGCGTCTCCCTGGTCTGCAGACCCGTGGCCGCTTCCAGATCAGCTGGGAGCGCCGCGGGTCCGGCCTTGGTCCTGCGCCGCTTTGCTCAGCGTCTCCCTGACCAGGGAGATGCTGAGCAAAGCGGCGCAGGACCCGGGGCTGGACCCGCAGCGCTCCCAGCTGATCTGGAAGCGGCCGCGGGTCCGGCCCCGGGTCCTCCGCCGCTTTGCTCCCCGTCTCCCTGGTCTGCTGGCTCCCGCAGCAGACCAGGGAGACGGGGAGCAGCTTTTCTTGCCCTGGAGGAGGCGGGCGGCGGGACCAGGCATCCCGCCGCTCGAGTCCTCCGGGGCGAGAAAATCCCCGTTCGTAACTGCGGATCCGACATAAGTCGGATCCGCGTAACTCGGGGACTGCCTGTATCATAAATTCAAGATAGACATATTGATGTGGGGAACCTAAATTGCTTATTGAACGTCTCCATTGTTCAGCCCAGCTAAGACTCTCCCCTTTCCTGTCCTGCTGTCTCCCTCCACAGAACAGGGGGGAGTTTGCTTGGCATGCATTCCCCACAGAGGTGGTCTCAGGAACCACAAAAAAGTAGGGCACACCTGGCAGTAGATTTCTTCACAGGCCATGAGCTTCTTTTATGGCATGGGGCCCTGTGGCATTGAGGCTGGGAAAGGGACAGTAGTCTACTCTGTAGAGTCACTGTTTTGGATACCGGCTCAATGTAGTCTACTCTAGCGTTACTAATTTGGATATCTTTCTACTCTAGCTGTATTCCTGCAGTGGCCATGAAAGGGCATGGCTGGTGGTAGGAGTCTGTGATATCTTATATGCGAGAAGAAGAGGTTATGCACCATTGCTGACTGAGCTGCTAACTTGTTTGTTCTTTCCCCCTTGTGCTGACTTCAATATCAAGGCATAAGAAGTCAACCATTCGAGTCTCTTCCCATCACGCGAAGGAAAGACAGCATGAATGAGAGCAGTAAGGTTGGGAGAATGATGAATGGGAGGCAAGAACTGTCCAGTTGAAAGCAGAGCTACCACCACTGTCACTGAGATAAGTGTTTAATTTAGAGAAATCTGAGCTTATGGCGCACCTGGATGCAGGAAGTGACGTGCTGTTTGCTTAGGAAGCCAGCCCTAGCTGAGGTTCCCGACTAGCAACTTTGGTTATGAGAGAAACGGGGTTTCCATTTGTAGGTGCTGCTCATTTCTTTGGGGAACAGTGTGTCCACCTTAGCAGAGACTTGGATTGAGGATGATGATGCTCAGTGGTGAGTTGTTTGCCTTCCTCCCACGTGTTTCTCTCTCCTCCTTCTGTTGTGTTGGCCAGCAAGTTCTGTCTTTCTGTCTCTGTCTGTGTCTTTGTCCTTGCTCTGCTTCTGCCGTGTCCTTGTACAGCACACTTGCAGGCATTCCAGGTGAGCATCTCCACGGGTTAAGGGCTCAGGAGCCAACAGGAATTCTGCAGGTACGCCAGTCGTGCAAGGGAGAGCCGTGGTGCGTCATGGCTGACTGACTCAGTGTTCTTGTAGAGGGCCCGATACATAGGCGACAGGGAGGGAAAGGGCTAAAGGATAGAATTCCCACAGCCACAGACCTTAGTGAGTGAGAGGTCTCTTCAGTCACGCCGCTCTCGGGTCTCGCTGCAGGGAGGGATTCTGGCGCCGCTCTCTGGTCGTGCAGCTTGGGGGTGTCTCTAGCGCTGCTCTCGGGTCTCGCTGCAGGGAGGGATTCTGGCGCCGCTCTCTGGTCGTGCAGCTTGGGGGTGTCTCTAGCGCCGCTCTCGGGTCTCGCTGCTGGGGGAGGGGTCTTTGGGGCCACTCTCAGGTCGTGCTTGCAGATGATACCAAACTGGGTGGGGTTGCGACTTCTTTGGAGGATAGGGACATAATTCAAAATGACCTTAGCAAGTTAGAGAAATGGTCAGAGGTAAACAGGGTGAGGTTTAATAAAGAGAAATGCAAAGTGCTCCACTTAGGAAGGAACAATCAGTTCCATACATACAAGATGGGAAGCGACTGTCTAGGAAGGAGCATGGCGGAAAGGGATCTAGGGGTCATAGTGGACCACTAGTTGAATATGAGTCAACAGTGTGATGCTGTTGCAAAAAAAGCAAATATGATTCTAGGTTGTATCAACAGGTGTGTTGTAAGCAAAACTCGTGAAGTCATTCTGCCGCTCTACTCTGCACTAGTTAGGCCTCAGCTGGAGTACTGTGTCCAGTTCTGGGCGCCACATTTCAAGAAAGATGTGGAGAAATTGGAAAGGGTACAGAGAAGAGCGACAAGAATGATTAAAGGTCTAGAGAACATGACCTATGAAGCCAGGCTTCATGAACTGGGTTTGTTTAGTTTGGAAAAAAGAAGATTAAGGGGGGACATGATAGCGGTTTTCAAATATCTAAAAGGGTGTCACAAGGACGAAGGAGAAAATTTGTTCCTCTTGGTTTCTGAGGACAGGACAAGGAGTAATGGGCTTAAAGTGCAGCAGGGGAGGTTTAGATTGGACATTAGGAAAAAATTCCTAACTGTCAGGGTGGTCAAATATTGGAATAAATTGCCAAGGGAGGTGGTGGAATCTCCCTCTCTGGAGATATTTAAGAGATGTCTATCTAACCTGTTGTCAGGGATGGTGTAGACGGAGCTTGGTCCTGCCTTGAGGGCGGGGGGCTGGACTCGATGACCTCTCGAGGTCCCTTCCAGTCCTATTATTCTATGATTCTATGAGGGAGTCTGGCGCCTCTCTCGGGTCGTGCTGCTGGGCGCTGTCTCTGGCGCCTCTCACGGGTCGTGCTGCTGGGGGGGTCTCTGGTGCCGCTCTCGGGTCGCGCTGCTGGGGGGTCTCTGGCGCCTCTCTCGGGTTGCGCTGCTGGGGGGTCTCTGGTGCCGCTCTCGGGTCGCGCTGCTGGGGGGGGTCTCTGGTGCCGCTCTCGGGTCATGCTGCTGGGCGCCGTCTCTGGCGCCTCGCTGGGGTGATGCTGCTGGGGATGACTCTGGCGCCTCTATCGGGTCCTGCTGCTGGGGGGGGAGGTCTCTGGCTCCGCTATCCGGTCGTGCTGCCGGCGGGGGTCTCCGTCACCACTCTCGGGTCGTGCTGCTGCGGGGAATCTCTGGCGCCGCTCTCAAGTCACGCTGCTGGGGGGGGTCTCCGGCGTCGCTCTCGAGTCGCGGTGCTGGGGGGGTCTCCGGCGCCTCCTTGGGATCATGCTGCTGGGGGGGTCTCTGGCTCCGCTCTCCGGTCGTGCTGCTGGGGGGGGTCTCTGTTACCACTCTCGGGTCGCGCTCTTGGGGGGGGTCTCTGGTACCGCTCTCCGGTAGTGGTGCTGGGGGTGGGGTCTCTGTCTCCACTCTCGGGTCGCGCTGTTAGGGGGGGTCTCTGGTGCCGCTCTCCGGTAGTGGTGCTGGGGGTGGGGTCTCTGTCTCCACTCTCGGGTCGCGCTGCTGGGGGGAGGTCTCTGGCGCCGCTCTCGGGTTGCGCTACTGGGGGTGGTCTCTGGAGCCTCTCTCCGGTCGCGCTGCAGAGGGGGAGGTGTCACTGGCCCCGCTATCAGGTGATGCTGCTGCGGGGGGTCTCTGGCACCTCTCTCGGGTTTTGCTGCTGGGTGGGTGTCTGGGACCACTCTCGGGTCGCGCTGCTGTGGGGGGGGTCTCTGGCGCCGCTCTCGGGTGATGCTGCTCGGGGAGGTCTCTGGCGCCGCTCTCCGGTAGCGGTGCTGGGGGTGGGGTTTCTGTCTCCACTCTCAGGTAATGCTTCTGGGGGAGTCTCTGGCGCCGCTCTCGGGTTTTGCTGCTGGGTGGGTGTCTGGGACCGCTCTCGGGTCGCGCTGCTGTGGGGGGGGTCTCTGGCACCGCTCTCGGGTGATGCTGCTCGGGGAGGTCTCTGGCGCCGCTCTCCGGTAGCGGTGCTGGGGGTGGGGTTTCTGTCTCCACTCTCAGATAATGCTTCTGGGGGGGGTCTCTGGCGCCGCTCTCGGGTCGCGCTCCTTGGAGGTGGGGTCTCTGTCGCCACTTTCAGCTCATGATGCTGGGGGGGGGCCTCTGGTGCCGCTTTCGGGTGATGCTGCTGGGCGGGGTCTCTGGCACCGTTTTCGGGTCACTCTGCTGGGGGGGGGTCTCTGGTGCCGCCCTCTGGACTTGCTGCTCGGGGGTCTCTGGCGCCACCCTCAGGTCGCAATGCTGGGGGGGTTCTTTCGCTTTGCTCTCCGGTCGTGCTGCTGGGGGGGGACTTTGCAAGCGGGGCCAGGTACTAAAGGCACCAAGCAGCTGGCGGAATCACTGAGAACAAGGGTCATGGGGTCGGGGGTTGGTTGAGACTCTTTGGACCAGAGGCAGGGGGTCCAGGCTGCCAAATGTGTCGCGGAGAACCTCCATCTATCAGACACGGCTTCCTCTCCGCGCTTGCAGAACCGAGCAGCTAAAAGTGTTAGAAGCCAAATCAGAGCGGCTCGTGTGTGTGTCAGAAACGGCTACGGGGAGCCAATTGCGACGGCAGCTGTTTGTGACGTCACACCGGCCCCGGGACTGCGGCGTCATCGAGTAGCCGCTGAGAATTCAGGAGTCCATCGGCTGCTCTGTGAACCGACATGGACCGGCCTCAGCCCCACCAGCTCTGCTTTCCCTGGCTCTCCCCCCCCGTGCCTCAGTTTCCTCCTCTGCAATCACCTCATCCCCTCCCCTGGACCTGGCACCTACCTCTCGCTCCCCAGTGGGGCCCAGGCTGCGCTTCAGCCCGGCCGGCCACTGCCGCCCGTCACCCGCAGGACCAGCCGCGGCCCCGCCCCCTAAACTGCGCCGTGGCCGGTGCTCCTGCCCAGCTCCAACCAGTCAATCTTAACGGACTGCTCTGTCAGCAAATGGGCTGTGATTAAAGGGCGCATCCTTTATCTGAGGCGACCAATAAGCTGACCCGGGAATGATCTTAACGGACTGCTCTGTCCGCGAATGGGGTGTGACTAAGGGGCGCGTCCTGACACTGCTGTCGGCCAAAAGGCTGTCTCTGGTGGATCTTAACGGACTGCTCTGTCCGCCAATGGAGCGTGACTCAGGGGCGTGTCCTAATGCAAATGTTGTACCAATAAAAGGAAGCAGGATCTTATGAGGGGGATAAGGCAAAAAGCCACATTTATTGTAAAGATAAAGAATAAAGAAAAGATAGAAGCAAACAACGTTGTTTAGCTACTTAGTCCTATCACTGCTTAACCCTTATACACTGATATAGATAACTATTCAGTCAATCATTCATCCATTCATTCAAGTTCTGTGTATTGTTATAGTTCCCAGCCTGGAAGTTGCTTGTGACCGAATACTGGCCAGGTATTCTGTACACAAGTGATGGGAGTGGGGAGCGAAGTCCTGATCAGATGCGCATCTCAAACTCCTGATGGGCTGGCAGCAGAACCTTGGACTCTGACTCCATAGTCTTTTAGTCCAGTTCTTATAGGAATTTCTTCCTAGGCCAGTCTATGGGAATTGCTGCATCATGCTGATGTCCAGGGTGGCTGCCAGGTGCTCGTCAGTGATCTCATCGGGTGGATCTCCAGTACTTGGTTTTCTCCACTTGACACCTTTTGGTTGCACTGGCACCTGACACCTTCTTCAGCCCTTTGTTGCTGCATTCTCAGGCTGGCACCTCTCAGAACCATTCATTCATCGTCCAAGCACTCTCTCTCTTACGTACATTCCCTAATTAATGTTTCCCATACAGTATTTTGCATAATAATACAAGAGTTGTAGTTACAAAAAGTTACAAAAGTTTCTGGGTGGCATTTCTTAAAACATTCTCTCTCTGAGCGCTGAGTTAGTTACTGTTATAGTTACAATGCTTCACTTTGCGATTAGGGTTAAGTGCTTCACAATGCTTTGAAGAGAACGGTTGTCAATTGTGTAACAGTAAGTTTGAGCGTGCCCTGGCGCACAGCGAGGGGAGCTTTCTGGCTACATAGTAGTATATTTTTAACAGTTTGAAGTTACATGACCTAATATTACATTCCTAACCAATTATATTCTAGAGGGGCAAAAATGTTTATTATTATTTGTTAGGATTGTTTAATTATAAATCTAATCATAATAATAATAAATCTAAACACTTATCAAGCTTGATAACACTAAATCTAAACACTTTCACAAGAATAAATCTAAACACTTCTATGCTTCTTCTACTTAACAAACTTCTCCTCCTTAGACTTGTAGTTGTGGGGAACAAATTCTGGGGAGTCACTTCCACTTGGGGAATCATGTTTCATACTTGACTATGTTATCCCTACACTAAGGCTGGCCGAGAGACTGTCCCTGACTGATCATAACAGACTGTTCTGTCCGCGAATGGGCTGAGAGTAAAGGGCGTGTTCGGAATCTGTGGCGGCCAATCTGAGGCTGCCCGAGGTGAATCTTAACGGACTGCTCCGTGCGCCAATGGGCGGTGACTAAAGGCGTATGCTGGGGCTGCTGGCGGCCAATAGGTTGTCCGGGGTAGATTATAAAAGACTCTTCTGTCCGCGAATGGGCTGTGACTAAGGGGCGTGTTCTGAATCAGAGGCACCCAATAGGCTGACCCGGCTGCATCTTAACGGACAGCTCTGTCTGCGAATGCGGTGTGACTAGGGGGAATGACCTGCCACTGCTCTCGACCAATAGGCTGTCCGGGGAGGATCTTAATGGACTGCTCTGTTCTCGAATTGTCTGTGACCTAGGGGTGGTTCCTGGCTGTGTGCCAGCCAATGGGCTTTCGGAAGACAGCCTTGGCGGAGGATAGTGTCGCCCAATGGGCTGTCAGCAAAGAGGATCCTGCATCTGGTTCGGCCAATGGGCTGTCGCAGGGGGGCGTTGTCTGACTGGGCGGCCGGCGCCGCCATGACAGGATGGTCCGAGGAGCGCGCGGGGGCGCGAGCGAATCCTGGGTCCAAGTGCGAAGCTGCCCCGCCCCCAGCCCGCCCCTTGTTGGTGTCTGGCCCGGGGGAGGAGGGGGCGCGAGGGAAGGTGGGGGAGCGGGCTGGGGATGGGGTGTCTGGCCCGGGGGAGGAGGGGGCGCGAGGGAAGGTGGGGGAGCGGGCTGGGGGTGGGGTGTCTGGCTCGGGGGAGGAGGGGGCGCGAGGGAAGGTGGGGAAGCGGGCTGGGGGAGGGGTGTCTGGCCCGGGGGGAGGAGGGGGCGCTAGGGAAGTTGCGGGAGCGGGCTGGGGGTGGGGTGTCTGGCCCGGGGGGGGAGGGGGCGCGAGGGAAGGTGGGGGAGCGGCCTGGGGGTGGGGTGTCTGGCCCGGGGGGGGAGGGGGCGCGAGGTGTCTGGCCCGGGGGGGGAGGGGGCGCGAGGGAAGGTGGGGGAGCGGGCTGGGGGTGGGGTGTCTGGCCCGGGGGGGGAGGGGGCGCGAGGGAAGGTGGGGGAGCGGGCTGGGGGTGGGGTGTCTGGCCCGGGGGGAGGGAGAGGGGGCGCGAGGGAAGATGGGGGAGCGGGCTGGGGGTGGGGTGTCTGGTCCGGGGGAGGAGGGGGCGCGAGGGAAGATGGGGGAGCGGGCTGGGGGAGGGGTGTCTGGCCCGGGGGCGGGAGGGGGCACGAGGGAAGGTGGGGGAGCGGGCTGGGGGTGGGGTGTCTGGCCCGGGGGGGGAGGGGGCGCGAGGGAAGGTGGGGGAGCAGGCTGGGGGTGGGGTGTCTGGCCCGGGGGGAGGAGGGGGCGCGAGGGAAGGTGGGGGAGCGGGCTGGGGGTGGGGTGTCTGGCCCGGGGGGGGAGGGGGCGCGAGGGAAGGTGGGGGAGCGGGCTGGGGGTGGGGTGTCTGGCCCGGGGGAGGAGGGGGCGCGAGGGAAGGTGGGGGAGCGGGCTGGGGGTGGGGTGTCTGGCCCGGGGGGGGGGGAGAGGGGGCGCGAGGGACGATGGGGGAGCGGGCTGGGGGTGGGGTGTCTGGTCCGGGGGAGGAGGGGGCGCGAGGGAAGATGGGGGAGCGGGCTGGGGGAGGGGTGTCTGGCCCGGGGGCGGGAGGGGGCATGAGGGAAGGTGGGGGAGCGGGCTGGGGGTGGGGTGTCTGGCCCGGGGGAGGAGGGGGGGGCGCGAGGGAAGATGGGGGAGCGGGCTGGGGGTGGGGTGTCTGGCCCGGGGGAGGAGGGGGGCGCGAGGGAAGATGGGGGAGCGGGCTGGGGGTGGGGTGTCTGGCCCGGGGGAGGAGGGGGGCGCGAGGGAAGGTGGGGGAGCGGGCTGGGGGTGGGGTGTCTGGCCCGGGGGAGGAGGGGGGGGCGCGAGGGAAGGTGGGGGAGCGGGCTGGGGGTGGGGTGTCTGGCCCGGGGGAGGAGGGGGGGCGCGAGGGAAGGTGGGGGAGCGGGCTGGGGGTGGGGTGTCTGGCCCGGGGGAGGAGGGGGGGGCGCGAGAGAAGGTGGGGGAGCGGGCTGGGGGTGGGGTGTCTGGCCCGGGGGAGGAGGGGGGCGCGAGGGAAGATGGGGGAGCGGGCTGGGGGTGGGGTGTCTGGCCCGGGGGAGGAGGGGGGCACGAGGGAAGATGGGGGAGCAGGCTGGGGGTGGGTTGTCTGGCCCGGGGGAGGAGGGGGGGGCGCGAGGGAAGATGGGGGAGCGGGCTGGGGGTGGGTTGTCTGGCCCGGGGGAGGAGGGGGCGTGAGGGAAGATGGGGGAGCGGGTTTTGCTCAGGAAGGCCAGGTAGGAATAGCTGGTGGGCAGGAGGGGTTCAGCCTGCCAGGCCTGCTGCATGGAAGGGTGACACCAGGGATGTTCAGTGGAGCTGAATCAACGACCGTAATTTAGTGAATATATCCCGCACCCGAATATATCCTGCAGTGTTTTCTATTTGAGTAAAAAAACCTCTTTTATACCCCGCGCACAAATATAACCCGCAGAGCATACAAGACTTTTCTGTGCCGGAGGTATATTTGCTGGGGGTACGTTTACGGTGCGGGGTGGGGGGGGATAGCCACTCACCGCCCCAGGTTCCAGCACAGCCGCAGGAAGGGGCAGGGGCGTGAGCACAGGAGGGAGGGGTGGGGGCACAGGTGGCTCTCCATGGCACTGGCTCCCATTCCCCCCACTTTACTGCTGATAGAGAGGCGTGGCGCGGAGGGTGAAGGGGGCAGATGGAGCCGGTACCTGCACGAAGCTTTCCAGCCAGCTCCCCGCACGTGCCAGCTATCGCAGGCAGCAGTGGCAGGCGGGGTGGGGGTCGTCAGGGCTCACTGCGGACGGAGGCAGCTGCGTGAGATGCCGGGGCAGCGTCAAAGGAAGCAGTCCGTGCTGGAGGTGGGGGGGCTTCCTGGGAGTGGGGGCTGGGAGCGCACTGGCTGCCGGCCCCACCTCAGGAGACTATCGAATAGTCGTGGAACTGACAGTATTTTGTGCGCTTCCAGGACTATTCACTTCATGGCTGCCTAACGTCCCTGCTTGCCTTGCGGTCAGCGCGGGCTGGGGATTTGGATGGGGAGGGTTTGAAGGGGATATGCTGGTAGGGGTCCTGGATTTCATTTCTGTTGCTATTGGGTTGGAAATAGCAGAGTAAATATGCCTTATCAAGGTAACGTCACAGCCAGATCCCAAGGGAAGTATGGTTCTGAGGCTGGCTAGACCATCGGGCTCCGTGGGTCACGGGAGACGGCAGTAAGGGAGGCTGCAATGGACAGGAGGAGCGCTGACCAGCACGGGGGGCAAGGGGTCACATTCAGGTAGTCAGCAAAGGGGCTGGCCAGGGGGCTGGAGAAACACTCCGGACAGTGGGTTGAAATCTGAACTGGGTCTAGGTTCCCTGCCTGCTCGCGGTGCGGGAGAGAAACCAGGAGTCGGGAGGCACAGGGCGATGTAAAGCCAGGCAGGACGCCGTGTCCCTGAGGAATGGGGAGCAGGGAGCGGACTGAGCGGAGAGGGGGCTGGGAGTAGGGAACGGGAACTAAGCGGACCCAGCTGCGTCCAGGGTATTTCCCGTGCATCTCGTGGGTGGGTTTGGTCTGAAGTGCTCTGTTGGCATCCAGGCCCCCCCTCTGCCATCTCAGCTTCCCTCCGGGGACTGCTCTCTGTTGAATTTGCTTTCCACAGTCGCTCTGTCAGGTCGAGTCCAAGTCTGGTTGGAATCAAAATCACTTTTCTTCAGGGGATAATTGGATTCTTGTATCCTGGAGGGGCTCGGTGCTTGGCACTGGGGGGGGCAGGAGGGGTTGAGGGGTCGGGGGGTGCTTGGCATTGACAGGGCAGGAGGGGGAGGGGCCAGGGGGTGCTTGGCACTGACAGGGCAGGAGGGGGAGGAGCCAGGGGGTGCTTGGCACTGACAGGGAAGGAGGGGGAGGGGCCGGGGGGTGCTTGGCACTGACAGGGAAGGAGGGGGAGGGGCCGGGGGTGCTTGGCACTGACAGAGCAGGAGGGGGAGGGGCCGGGGGTGCTTGGCAGTAGGAGGGGGGAGGGGCCGGGGGTGCTTGGCAGTGGGAGGGGGGAGGGGCCGGGGGTGCTTGGCAGTAGGAGGGAGGGGGAGGGGTCAGGGCGCGGGCGGCGCTGGCTGGGCGGGAATCTCCCGGGGCGCTCACGCTGACGAGGCGGGCGGGAAAACGCTGCAGGGGGGCGGGGGGCGCTGAGGGGCAGAGCCTGGGGGGCGGGGCAGGAGCTGGCTGTGATGTGGAGCTTGGCACTGACAGGGCCGGGGGGGGGAAGGGCTTGGCACTGACAGGGCAGGAGGGAGGGGGCCGGGGGGGGGGGGGCTTGGCACTGACAGGGGAGGAGGGAGGGGGAGGGGGCCGGAGGGGGGGCTTGGCACTGACAGGGCAGGAGGGAGGGGCCTTAGGTTCCCCCCCACCTTCTAAGTACTGAGCATTTTAGGCCTGGCTGGACTAGAGAAGGGGGCACCAGGGGAGTTGCCGCTGAAGGCGCGCGGCCGCGCACAAACACCCCTCTGCCGCCCACCTCCGTTGCGGAGCCTTGCAGCGGCACTCGCCTTCCTGCTGGACGGGGAATGGCGCGGTTGTTTTCCTGATCTGGGGGTGGACGGCTGCCCCGTTGTGTCCCTGCTGGGGCAGCCTCGCCCCACCTCCAGCTGCTATTGGGACTTCTGTTTGTTTCTGTTCATACAGTTTGCTGCAGTTTTCCATCCACGAGGACCTGCATGAAGCTGGTCCAACCAGAGATACGGGGATCGATTTTGAAGAGTAAGAGGTTTTGTTTTTAAAGCAGGGGTGAGGAACCTAATAACCCAGCTCACGTGAGTCTGGCCCTCGAGACTCAAGGTTCCCACACTAACGCTCTAGCTCCCCTCCAGATTGGAGCAGACAAAATCTGCTAGCCTGCCGCCCCCCCCCCCCACAAGCTCCGGTTGTGGGGATTTGTTTTTCTTCACGCTTGTGTGTAGGGTTGCCAGGTGTCTAGTATTGAGCCAAACAGCCCGGTATTTGTACTTTTTGTCCGGTAAATACATTTAGAAAATACAAAATGTCCAATATTTTCTGCTTTTCCTGGCTCGGCGCCCAGGCGGGGAGATTGGCTGACTAATTAAAGGGGTCACAACTGGATTTTGCTCAACAAAAATGTTCCTGGTGGGGTTTTTTTGTTTGGTTGGGGTTTTTTTTTTCCGTCAAGAAAAATTTTCCTGGCCCTTTTTTTTTTTTTTTTTGCTGAAACCATCTGGCAACCCTACTAGTGTGTGCCTTCCCCCCCCAGTAAGGTTCCTCACCCCGTCTGAAAGCCAGAGTTGGGAGAACTGGTTACCTTGGGTTTCTGTGTCCTTTTAAGGCAGTACCTTGTTAGGGTTTGTTTACAAAAAATGAAAGAGCAACTGCAGTTGGAGAAAAGACTGAAAATCAAAACTTCAACCACATAGTCTTTAGTTCATTAGGCATCTTTTACCCTTTTTGTTCGATTCTTGTTTTTCTACTTGGTACTAGAAAATCAAACTTTCCTCCTGCTTGGGCCTCAAGTTTCACTCCAGCAGCCCTTCCACAAGTAGAATCGTCTGCAAACTAAAATGTCAGGGCCACCGTCATTAAGGTGCTTGTCCCTGTAAGGACATGTGACTGAACTGGTTGTTCAGAAGGTTTTTGGTGAATTGGTTTATGCACAGGTATGCCTCCCGTTCTTCTTTAACCACCGCAGTCTCTTGTTTTTGTCCGGAAGCAAATTCTCTGCCAAGCCACCTTTTTTGCCTTTCATGTAATTGTCCGCTCTTTCGTTCGGCGTGGTAGACTTGTTTTAGTGTGGCATTAGACAACCGAGCCACAGAAAAGTCTGCCTTGGTACCACTGAGTACCTGCCCAGACCAAAGTAGCTTTCAGACCCCTTCAGAGAGTCCTGATTTGCAATTCTCCCCTTTCTTCTTCTTGGATTTTCAACTAGGAAAGTGTGCTAATCTTGTTCCTCCTCTCCTCTGTATCGAACGACAACTATAGCGCAATCGAACACTAGGGAATAGCTGCTAAAGGGAAATTAGGAATCTTAGTTCCTAAGAATGACCAAAACACTGTGGCTGTGTCTAGACTGGCAAGTTTTTCCGCAAAATCATCTGCTTTCGCAGAAAAACTTGCCAGCTGTCTACACTGGCTGCTTGAATTTCCGCAAAAGCACGGACGATCTCATGTAAGATTGTCAGTGCTTTGGCGGAAATACTATGCTGCTCCCGTTCGGGCAAAAGTCTTTTTCCGAAAGACTTCTGCGCAAAAGGGCCAGTGTAGACAGCAGAGATTTCTTTTCCGCAAAAAAGCCCCTAGCAAAAGACATTTTTACCTCTTTAACTATATACTCTGTATTAGAACCTGAATCCATATAACCTCGTAACTTAGAACCCTTTGTAGAAAACTTGTAGAAAACTAATACCATGTTACACGGTTATATGGAGAGGCACAATGTCAAGTCATATGAAGTAATATATTTAATACATAGATTTATCTACAACAGAAACTGAACTCCGATTTTTGTATTTTTAAAAATGTCATTAATCGCCCCACCCGCCGCATCTCCTGGCTGGCGATACTTAATGCGTCTAGGATCATACGGAAAACGAAGTGAGTAGGCTGCCAAGTGACCTAGCGTCACGCATGCTGAGAGTTGGCAAAACTGGGATTGAAATAAAGACTTGGTCTCGCAGCAGCACCGAGGAGCCCCAGACATGGATTAGGGCCTCGTGGGAATAGTTCTCTCCTAATTGATCTAATCTTTGGCTTTTGAGTTTGATATTATTGCTGAGTCCTTCTAGGCGACTGTTACTTGGTGTGCATGCGTGCGCAAGAAAGTATGAGTGCAAGTGTGTGCGTCCCTGGGTGTGTGCGTGTGCAAGTGTCCATTTGCATGTATGCGAGCATGGCTGCGTGCAGGCACATTGTGCAGATGCGTGTGTGTGCGTCTGAGCGAGGGCCTGAGTATACACATGCGTGTTCGTGCAAGCACGAGTGGGCTGTCAGGCGTGTTAATCTGTTAATTCGCGTTTGTGCGTGTGTACACGCATCCCTGCATGTGAGCATTTGGCGGGGTGTGTGGCTGTTGCATGGGCGTGTGCGTCTGACGTGTTCCAGTCCGACGGTGCCCTGGCAGCGGTAGCTCCTGGGGACCGACACCCCTCCCCTCCCATCTGGAGCATGCAACTGGGATGAACTGCTGCAGTGCGTTTCAGCACGAGGCTCTAACTGCCGCGTGGTAGCTGCTCCTTTTGTGTCCAATGTGGAGCAACAAGGAGCGGCCTCGCGTCTTGCCCGCGCCACGTGCGTTCAGTCCCACGGACCGGAAGAGACGTTTGCTCGGTCCACGGCCTGACAGCAACTGACTGGGAACAGTGACCAGAAGGTGTCCAGATACGTGTCCAATCGCGTGCCCCCGGGGAACAGGGCCCGGAGTCGATTGGCTTCGGCGAACACTCAGCTGGCGCCGGGTCTGCCAGTGGGAGGCAGAGGGAAACACAAGACCGGACGGGACGGGTTCAGACTCGGGGCCCCTGGCTGGGGCTGGCTCTGGAGTTGGGGTTTCCTGCAGCAGCGCAGCCAGCGTAGCCCACCAACTCCGGTGGTGCGCGAGGCAGAGGAGGGACACCAGAGACCGTGGCGATGGAGGCTGGAACCGCTCTGACAAGGCGCTGCTCTGCTCCTTGCTTGGGCGGGATGGTTCCCTGCCTCTGTGGCAGGCCCTGAGGTCACAGGGAGCTGGTCTGCCAAGAAATCCCACCCTGGGCGGGTAGAGAAGGGAAACAGTGCATGCTGGGAGATGTAGTCTTTCCACAGGTCACTATGGCCCCCATCACGCCACAGGAGCTGTAGCGTCTTCCGGACTGCATTACCCATCAGCTCCCGCAGCCCCATAGCCCCAAGGGAGTCGTGGTATTTCCCAGGCTAAGGGCTGTGGTATTGGGGTGTGGCAGCGTAGGGAGGGGGCGGGGCACCCACCAGTGGCACTGCTCCCAGAGAGTGTCTCCCACCGTAGAGACGCCAGAGTGGTTCTCCCTCCCCCCCCACCTTGTTAGGACCCAGGGCCTTGTCCCAGGCAGCACCCCACCCCCTCGTGAGTAGAAGGTGAGACTTGGCCCCTCCTCCCCCCAGGGAGCGCCACTCCTGGGGCAGGCTGTGTGCAGGGCCAGGTCTGTCCTAGGCTTCTCCCCCCAGGGCTGGGCTGAGAGTCCCTGCCTTTGGCAGAGGGGAGCTGCTGCAGCCCCCAGCATTTGCAGGGAGTGGGAGCCTGGGAGCCAGCAACATGTGGGGAAGCAAAGGTGGGGGAGCTGGCACGGGGCTCGGAGGGCAGAGGGGGAGGGGGAAGAGGGTTGCAGGGAGCTCTGCCCCAGAAGCAGCTGTACCGCAGCCCCGGCTCAGGCAGCCGCCCGCCAGGCAGCCAGCCCTGGGAACGGGGGGGCAGCCTCCACGTGGGTCGCCTGTGGCTCCAGCCTTCGGGCAGAAGTCCTGGCCCACTCCACTTCTGGATGGAAAGTCTTAGAGGAAACCCTGCCCTGGACCTGGCGTTGAAGGTGGGTATAGGGGGCCAGGGTGAAACTCTCTGAACCAGAGGTGGAGGGGATGGTCCAGGCAGCCAAATGTGTCGCAGCGAACCTCCATCTATCACAATCGGCTTCCCCTCTGTGCTTGCAGAACTGCGCAGCTAAAACGGTTAGAAGCCAAATGTGACTGGCCCGTGTGTGTGTCAGAAACGGCTACGGGGAGCCAAGTGTGATGGCAGCTGTGTGTGACGTCACACCGGCCCCGCCCCCGGGACTGTGGAATTGTTGAATAGCTGGTGAGAATTCACGAGTCCATCGACTGCTCCGTGAACCGACATTGAACATCCTCGCCTCAGCCCCGCCCCCTCCAGCTCTGCTTTCCCTGGCTGGCACCCGTGCCTCAGTTTCCTCCCCTACAATCATGTCATCAACTCCTCCTCCCTGCCCCAAGCACTCGCCCCTCCTCCTTTCCTGGATCTGACACCTACCCCCCGACCCCTATGCAGCTCCTCTACCCGCTCCTGGTCCTGAGGGGGACCTAGGCTGCGCGTCAGCCCAGCAGGAAACACCAGCTCCCCCAGGCTGCCTCTGCCCAGCCACGGACGTGCTCCTGCTCAGCTCCAGCCAGGCGGGCCTTGGGGCGGGAGGGGCGCCCGGGAGGGCGGAGGGAGCTGCAGTGGCCTGTGGGAGATGGAAGCTGGGTCAACTACATCTCCCAGCAGCCACTGCGGGGTCAGCAGCACGTGAGAGGGGCACAGTGGCCAGTGCGGGGTGCAGTGCGTCCTGGTTGGATGCGAGAGGCTTTGGGTAAACTGCCATTTGGTAAGCAAGGCGGAATGGAAGTGGTGGCGCTGTGCCGGATGCTTCCTCGGAGTGTGCTACCTTCGCCGGTGAGTTTCTCCCCGGCAAGTCCCGGACAGAGCCCGCCTCGTGGCAGCCTGGGCTCCTCAGTGCCCCCCCCCCCCCGTCTGCCACCGCCCCAGAGGAAGTGGCGCGGCAGAGGCAGCACGCAGGGTGGGGCCCGCCCAGTGATGCAGGAACCGACAGAGCCAGGTTTGTCGGTGGGTCATCGGCTCTTCCACACCCCCACTGCCTCCTTGTCGCCTGTGGGAGCCGGGGGCTGCCGGACCATAACTGGCGCATGTGGCCCTCCAGCATCTCCCCGTTTCCTGGCTGAAGAATTCAGTAGCACAAGCGGTGGAGATGGTCCCCTCCAGCCACATGTAGTGGCCACAGTACAGTGTGGAAATGAGGTCAGATCCCGAGGTCCTTGCTCAAGACAAGGATCCATTTACCTACGAGTGAAAATCCTGCAAGGGCCTCGTGGTCTCACCCACAGTCTTTTAGGAGAGAGCTGGAGAGGATTTAGCGTGCTGCCGCTGCAGTGCAACAGTTTGGGTTTGCTTTCCTAGGCCTTGGACTAATGAAAATAGGAAACACGTGCCCAGTGCCAGATACAGTGACTGTACAGTGATTACTAATGTCGTTTCCTTACTTAGTGCTGAAATTGGATAGATTCTTGTACCACCATCAGGTAAAGTATGAGAACTGTGTTCAGTTGGGCGTCTGAAGGTGCATGGTCGCAAAAATCCTACATAAAAAATCACCCCCTATTTATAATGAATACGGCTAGAGCCACGTCACAAACACCCTAACCCTGCACGGCAAGTAGAGAGAGGGCAGTGGTCTCCAACCTTTGTACACCCAAGATCACTTTTTAAGTCTCAGAACAGGCCAAGATCTACTGCCCCGCCCCTTCCTTGAAGCCCCGCCCTCTCTATTCTCCTGTCCATCACTTGCTATCCCCAGCCCTTATACACTCTGTTACACAGTTTATTTTTTAATTATGCAATATATAAAAGTAAAATAACGTTTATAGTTATGAAATAAATGGTCTCTTTTTAATGCATGCTGTTGAAATGTCAGATGAAGCATTTACAATTATACATTTTGTTCTCTGTTGTTGAAAGAAAAAATATATAATTATCAATACTTGATTTTAGATTTACAAAATAGCAAAGTCTCGGTGTGACACCCGTGACTGAACAGTATCTGCCAGCGTCTTGAAGTCTGGGTTGTAGTCTGAGATTGCTAGTCGTATACAGTCCATCAGATGGGCATCTGTGATCCTGCGCTCAGCCTGGGAAGCTTGCTCCAGCACAGCTGGAGCTAGATGCAGCCTCCCTGGGCTGAGTGCAGGGCAGCCGGGCTGGAGGGAAGAGAAGTGGCTGCCCGGCCAGCTGGCCATGGTGCTCAGCCAGGGTGCACCAAGCTCCACGTGGGCAGGCTCAGAGGAGAAGCTGCCAATTAACTGGAGCACGGGGCAGCCTCTTTCAGGTGAAAGCCACAGTTAGCTTGCCGGGGTGTTTCAGCCCTCCAAACCTCCCAGCTCCCACCATTCCTCACAGCTACTCACCTGTGTTGTTGCTCGGTGAGCAGCTGCTCCTCAAATGAGGAAATCTAATGTAAATGTACTGCGCACGCACGCAGTTCAGAGAGGGCTCAAGAGCTACTCTTAGAGCCCCTGAGATCTACCGGTAGATCGCGATCTACTGGTTGGTGACCACGGGATGGGTCTCTTCTCCTTTGCCATCAGACATCACTGTGGCATCTCTCAGGGCACACAGGGTAGAATGCAACTTCGACAATGTGTTCCACTGATGCCACCATTCCCAGTGCAAAACGCAGTAGAGATTTCATGTCCTTTTCCTTATTTATAATTCCTTACCTCACCACAGTGTTGGGATGCTCTTCTGTAAATTCTTAATTCTTTTACCTCGCTCTCATTAGCCGTAGAAGTCAGTCAGTTACCGTGGCATTCTTGTTGTTAGGGAAAGGGACATCAGCAGATCCCTAACTCTTTTCTTTCCAGAAGCTTCAGGGGATAGCCGAGTTAGTCTATAAAGTGCTACCAGGCCATTTCTTGTTTTTTTCTGTAACAGACTAACAAAACATGTTCTTTGCTTCAGTCTTCACGGCTGAGGACGTTAGGGAGATTCCCAAACCTGCACCGTCCTTTGCAGGTGATGAATCCGAGGAACTGTCCCGGATTGAAGTGTCATTAGAGGAGGTTTTGGAACAAATAGAAAAACGTAATGTTAACAAATCTCCGGGACCGGACGGCATTCATCCAAGGGTTCTAAAAGAACTCAAATGGGAAATTGCTATTAAACTATTATCTATGGTTTGTAACCTATCTTTTAAATCGGCTTCCGTACCTAACGACTGGAAGGTAGCCAACGTGACACCAGTATTTAAAAAGGGCTCTCGAGACGATCCTGGCAATTACAGAGCGGTAAGTCTGACTTCGGTAGCAGGCAAGTTAGTTGAAACAATAGTAAAGAATAAAATTGTGAGGCATGTAGACGAACATAGTTTGTTGGACAAAAGTCAACATGGTTTCTGTAAAGGGAAATCATGTCTTATTAATCTATTAGTGTTCTCTGAAGGGGTTAACAAACATGCAGACAAGGGGGATCCAGTAGTAGTTCTTCGCGTAGTGTCCCAGTGGGTGCTCCACTGTAGGTGAAGGGTCGCCCTGGGCCTCAGATCGGAGCTTTGTATAGCAGTTTCCCCTGTTGAGCCACGCATGCCCAGGAGGCGTCTCGAGCCCTTCCCGCCTCCTGAGGTTCCTCACAAGGTTCCTCACCAAAGGCTCTTGTGTCAATTCCATGGCCATGGGAGAAGAGGGAAGGTCCTTTCTTGGACTGAAAACTGGTTAAAAGGCAGGAAACAAAGGGTAGGAAGAAATGGTAAATTTTCAGAATGGAGAGGGGTAACTAGTGGTGTCCCCCAAGGGTCAGTCCTGGGACCAATCCTTTTCAACTTATTCGTAAATGATCTGGAGAAAGGGGTAAGCAGTGAGGTGGTAAAGTTTGCAGATGATACCAAACTGTTCAGGATAGTCAAGACAGAAGCAGACTGTGAGAGACTCCAAAAAGATCTCACCAAACGGAGTGATTGGGCAACAAAATGGCAAATGAAATTTCATGTGGATAAGTGTAAAGTAATGCACATCGGAAAAAATAACCCCAACTATACGTACAGAATGACGGGGGCTACTTTGGCTATGACAAATCAGGAAAGAGATCTTGGAGTTATTGTGGACAGTTCTTTGAAAACTTCCACACGGTGTGCAACGGCGGTCAAAAAGGCAAATAGGATGCTAGGAATTATTAGGAAAGGGATAGAAAATAAGACCCAGAATCTCTTACTGCCCCTGTATAAAACTATGGTAAGCCCACATCTTGAATACTGTGTACAGATGTGGTCTTCTCACCTCAAAAAAGATATTTTGGCCTTGGAAAGGGTCCAGAAAAGGGCAACTAAAATGATTAGGGGTTTGGAACGGGTCCCATATGAAGAGAGGTTAAAGCGATTGGGACTTTTCAGTTTAGAAAAGAGGAGACCGAGGGGGGATATGATAGAGGTCTATAAAATCATGAGTGGTGTGGAGAGGGCAGATAAAGAAAAGTTATTTATTAGTTCCCATAATAGAAGAACTAGAGGACACCCAATGAAATTAACGGGTAACAGGTTTAAAACTAATAAATGAAAGTTCTTCTTCACGCAGCATGTAGTCAGCCTGTGGAACTCCTTGCCAGAGGAGGCTGTGAAGGCTAGCACTATAACAGAGTTTAAAGAGAAGCTAGATAATTTCATGGAGGTTAGGTCCATAAATGGCTATTAGCCAGGGGATACAATGGTGTCCTTGGCCTCTGTTTGTCAGAGGCTGGAGAAGGATGGCAGGAGACAAATGGCTTGATCATTGTCTTTGGTCCACCCTCTCCGGGGCACCTGGTGCGGGCCACTGTCGGCAGACAGGCTATTGGGCTAGATGGACCTTTGGTCTGACCCAGTACGGCCGTTCTGGGTATCGGTACTCAGATGGTATCCTGAGTCCACGAAAGCTCATGATCCTAGCTACATTGTTTGTTAGTCTATAAAGTGCTACCAGACCAGTTGTTGTTGTTGTTGTTGTTGTTTTATTTCCAGATGCTATGAACTAGCATCCCGTGGCTACCTGCCACCTCTTCAGTCATTTCAGCATTTTAGTGTTTAAGACGGTATTATCTAGGGTTATTTTTAGTTACATATGCTTAAGGCTTTTTACGCCTTGTGTCTTTATTTGGCTCGAGTACAGTCTTCGATACAGGCTCAATGCATTATTGCCTTAATTTATAAGCATCACCTAGCAAATACTTAGTCCTGCAGGCACCAGGTATTTCACTTGCGACCCCTCTCCCCCCGGCTGTGAAGAGCGGCAGGGAGGCGGAAGGCAGCTGCCAGAAAGCCGCACAGCGAGGCCAGGGCAATGGGGCTCCAGGAGCGTGGCTCAGCTACAGGAGGAGGCAAGGCAGCGGGAGAGTGGATGCGGAGCAGAAAAGAGGCACAGAGGAGAAAGAGATGGGGGAAAGGAGCCTGCAGGGGGGAGGGTGTTAAGGACTGCACGTGCCATGAAGGAACCCCAGGAGGGCAAGGAGTCTGGTAAGAAGGGGGGGAGGAAGGGACCCAGGGCAGTGAGGGTGGGTGGCCACACAAATTCGTTGAGCATTTTAGGGGGTGGTGGTATCACGAATGTTGAGAACCCCTGCTGTAATCCATGTTCCAGCAATCACTTACATGAGTTTAACATCACGTTTTTATGTATGTTTTACCCTAGAAATACACAAACCTTTTAATTTTGAAATAAATCTAAATGCCTGGTGTTCTGTTCATATTCTTTTGCACGGGTGTTGCAGTTTATTCATATTTAAGAGCTTCTGTTTTAATTTATTGCTCACCATTTTAGAGTTAGATGTTATCACTGACTGTTCTGTTCCCCGCACTTATCAGCTCAGAGGTATTGCTCGCTGCTGGCTGGTTAGGGGCTAAACTCTCCACACCAGATTTAGTGGTTTTCTCTTGGAATGTCAACGTACAGACGACTACACGATTAACCAATAAGCCTCAAGTTATTGGTCAATCCTGTGGATTACACGCATTCTCCCCTCTTACCCGCTGTCTGTCAGAGGCAGCAAGGAGGGAGGAGGTGTGAGCTGATACCTGTGGGAAGCCAGCTTTTAAGTCAGCTTGTCACAAGAGGGCGCGGTTGTACAGTTGATCAGCTCCCCACAAGCATTGGATCGGCCTGTTCCCCCACCTCTGTGCTGCTGCCTCTGATACAGAGGAAGCAGTATGGTGGAAGGAGGCAGGCGGGAGCTGATATGCATGAGCACTGTGTAAGGTGGCTTCATGGACCCACCTGTCAAACCCCTTGCTGCCTCTTCTAGAGGCAAGAGGGGGAGACAGGAGCTGGTGCTGGCTTCGCAGAGCTGCCTGCCTGCCTGCCCACGCTGCTGCCTGTGCCTGAGGAGTGTGCAGAGAGGGGGCGTGACAGTCAGACGGGGCCATGGCAGCGCGTTCCTGCATGGAAGCATTTGGCGCGGCGTGTGGTTTTTGCAGAGGCACGTGTTCGTGACGTATTCCAGTCAGACGGTGTCCTGGCTGCAGTGCCAGGCGGATCCTAGGGTCCCACTCCTGGAGAGCAACACCCCTCCCCTCCCCAGCCGGAGCCTGCAATGGCCCAGACAGTCTGAGAGGGCCAGAGGGAAGAGGCAGGCGGGACAGGGACTCGGGCTCAGGGCCCCACCCGTGACTGCAGCGGGAGCTGGCAGACACTGAGATGGACACGCGCCCTCTCAGGGGGTCTCTTGTTTTGACAGTTCACACCTGGCAACCCCACTCGGTCTCCCATGATGCACTGATGTGGGCGGGGGGATTGTAACTCCTTGGCGCGTTCTGGCACGAGGCAGGAGCTGTGCGTCTCACATCCCTCGCGGGGCAACAAACAGCAGTCACGTGGGCGCTGTGAGCTCTCAAAATGTAGCGTCGTGCCAGCACGTGTGGCGCGGTGGACGCCCACGCCCCGTCCCACGGACCGGAAGTGACGTTTGCTCGGTCCACGGCCTGACAGCAACCGACTGGGAACCGTGACCGGAAGGTGTCCAGGTACGTGCTCCAATCGCGCCCCCCGGGAACAGGGCTCGGAGTCGATTGGGGGGGATTTGAGAGCAGCCTTCAACTTCCTGAAGCGAGGTTCCAAAGAGGCTGCAGAAAGGCTGTTCTCAGTGGTGACAGATGGCAGAACAAGGAGCAAAGGTCTCAAGTTGCGGTGGGAGAGGTCCAGGTTGGATATTAGGAAAAACTATTTCCCTAGGCGGGTGGGGAAACACTGGGATGGGTTCCCTAGGGAGGCAGTGGAGTCTCCATCCCTAGAGGTGTTTAAGTGTCGGCTTGACACAGCCCTGGCCGGGTTGATTTAGTTGGGATTGGTCCTGCCTAGCGCAGGGGGCTGGACTTGACCTTCTGAGGTCTCTTCCAGCTCTGTGGTTCTAGGATTCTGAGAGAGCGTCTGCACTGGCATGTGCTTTTACGCAAGAGCATCTGTGCCAGTGTGGACGCTCTCTTGCGCAATAAACTCCGATGGCTGTTTTAACCGTCGGCCTTTCTTGCGCAAGAAATTCCTGTTACCTGTCCGCACTGGCCTGTGCCGGAAGGGCTCTTGCGCAAGAGGCTTCTTCCTGAGCAGCAGCATCCTAGTTCTTGCGCCAGGAGCCCTGCTTGTACACAGGAGAAGGTCAGTTTCCTTGCGCAAGCACACACGGCCAGTGTAGACAGGCAGCAAGTTTCCGCGCAAGAGCGGCCGCTTTGGCGCGAGATGGCGCCAGTGCAGACACAGCCTCAGTGTTTTCAAACCGGACGCAGCCGAGGCAGCCCCCCCCCCCCCAACCCGCCTCACGCTGCCCCGCTGCACTTTGTAAGGCAGCAGCAGCATCTGCCTGTCCCACACAAGCCTGCTGGGCAGTTGGGTGTCTGTGGGGGGGGGGGGTATTTGGTGGGGGGAGCTGACTGCTGGGGGTAGGGAGGAGCAGAGTGGGGGGTTGGGGAGGAGCAGACTGAATGAAGAGTTTGGTGGGGGGAAGCAGAGTGGGGGGGTTGGGGAGGAGCAGACTGAATGAAGAGTTTGGTGGGGGGAGCAGAGTGGGGGGTTTGGTGGTGCTGGAGTAGACTGCAGGGGGGGTTGGGGTGGGGAGTGCAGGGGGGCAAAGTGGGGGGTTGGGGAGGAGCAGACTGAATGAAGAGTTTGGTGGGGGGCAGAGTGGGGGGGTTTGGTGGTGCTGGAGTAGACTGCAGGGGGGGTTGGGGTGGAGTAGAGTGCGGGGGGGGCAGAGTGGGGGGGTTGGGGGCAGACTGGGGGTTTGGTGGTGCTGGAGTAGACTGCAGGGGGGGTTGGGGTGGAGTAGAGTGCAGGGGGGCAGAGTGGGGGGTTGGGGGCAGACTACAGGGGGTTTTGGTGGGGGGGCAGAGTGAGGGGTTGGGGGGCAGACTACAGGGGGTTTGGTGGGTGGGGGGCAGAGTGGGGGGTTGGGGGGCAGACTACAGGGGGGTTTGGTGGGTGGGGGGCAGACTACAGGGGGTTTGGTGGGGTGGGGGCAGAGTGGGGGGTTGGGGGGCAGACTACAGGGGGGTTTGGTGGGGGGGGGCAGAGTGGGGGGTTGGGGGGCAGACTACAGGGGGGTTTGGTGGGTGGGGGGGCAGAGTGGGGGGTTGGGGGGCAGACTACAGGGGGTTTGGTGGGGGGGCAGAGTGGGGGGCTGGGGGGTAGAGTGGGGGGTTGGGGGGCAGACTACAGGGGGTTTGGTGGGGGGCAGAGTGGGGGGTTGGGGGGCACACTACAGGGGGGTTTGGTGGGGGGGCAGAGTGGGGGGTTTGGGGGGCACACTACAGGGGGTTTGGTGGGGGGCAGAGTGGGGGGCTGGGGGGCAGACTATAGGGGGTTTGGTGGGGGGGGGCAGAGCTGGGGGGCTGCGGGGCAGACTACAGGGGGATTGGTGGGGGGGTAGAGTGGGGGTTGGGGGGCAGACTACAGGGGGTTTGGTGGGGGGGTCAGAGTGGGGGGTTGGGGGTCAGAGTGGGGGGTTGGGGGGCAGACTACAGGGGGATTTGGTGGGGGGGTCAGAGTGGGGGGTTGGGGGTCAGAGTGGGGGGTTGGGGGGCAGACTACAGGGGGTTGGTGGGGGGGGTCTCTGAGGCGGGGGGGGGCCGAGGGGAGCAGGGAAAGTAGCTGCGGTGGCTTGTGGGAAACGTTCCGTGCCCCAATCCGCAGCTCCCATGGGCTGTTCGATTGGGCGGGAGCAGCGGAAGTGACATCACGATCCAGCCGCTGATCCAGGGGTTGGTCTCGCGCGGTGTCACGCCCAGCGTGAGCGATGCATCCTGGGGGTTGTAGTTCCCACAGTGCGGCCTCCCGGGGCGTGTCTCAGTGCGCCCCCCCCCAATCATAGCCACGCCCCTCCCGCCCCGGCCGTCATAGCCACGCCCAGCGTGTTCCAGCCTCTCCCCGCCCCCAACTGCATCGTAGGGCGCCCCCGCAGCGCTACTCAGGCCCCGCCCCTGTCTGCCCCCGCCCCGCGATCCTCAGCCCCCCCCTGCTCTGTACAGCCCCCCCCCCCCGAGCTGCTTCCTCCCTCCCCCACCTTCCACCCGACCTGCATCCCCCGCTCCATTCTACACCCCCCCAACCTGCACCTGTTACCCCCCCCAGGCCATTCTACACCCCCCACCCAACCTGCACCTGTTACCCCCCCAGGCCATTCTACACCCCCCACCCAACCTGCACCTGTTACCCCCCCCCCCAGGCCATTCTACACCCCCCACCCAACCTGCACCTGTTACCTCCCCCCAGGCCATTCTACACCCACCACCCAACCTGCACCTGTTACCCCCCCCCAGGCCATTCTACACCCCCCCACCTCCACCCAACCTGCACCTGTTACCCCCCCCCCAGGCCATTCTACACCCCCCCCATACACCCCCCACCCAACCTGCACCTGTTACCCCCCCAGGCCATTCTACACCCCCCACCCAACCTGCACCTGTTACCCCCCCCAGGCCATTCTACACCCCCCACCCAACCTGCACCTGTTACCCCCCCCCAGGCCATTCTACACCCCCCACCCAACCTGCACCTGTTACCCCCCCCCCAGTCCTTTCAACACCCCCCACCCAACCTTCACCTGTTACCCCCCCCCAGGCCATTCTACACCCCCCACCCAACCTGCACCTGTTACCCCCCCGGGGCCATTCTACACCCCCCACCCAACCTGCACCTGTTACCCCCCCAGGGCATTCTACACCCCCCACCCAACCTGCACCTGTTACCCCCCCAGTCCTTTCAACACCCCCCTCATAACCTGCACCTGTTACGCCCCCAGGCCATTCTACACCCCCCTCATAACCTGCCCCTGTTACCCCCCCCCCAGGCCATTCTACACCCCCACCTCCAGTGCATGGAACACACCCCACCCGAGCTGCACTCTCCTCCCACCCTCTGTGCACTCAACACCTCAACCCAACCTGCACCCCCATTCTTCTCACTCTCCAGTCCATTCTAAACCCCTAGTCCAATGTACACCCCCATTTCCCCGCTTCCCAGTCCAACCTGCATCCCTAGCCCGACCTGCCCCCAGTGCATTCAACACCGTCAGCCCAACCCACACCCCCTTTCATCCCACCCCCAACCCATCACACCCCCAGTCTAACAGCACCCCCACTCCTTCTACCTCAGCCCAACCTGCCCCCCCATTATCTGCGCTGCAGCTGATCCGGCACCTCCTTTCCCTCACTTCCCCAGTGCATTATAACACCCCCAAGCCAATCTTATCCCTCATGTGGGCCCTCCCTCGCCTCAACCATATTTTTATCCTTCCTCTCCACAATGTCAAACCAACATGTCCCCCCAGCCCCTTTCTCCATTCATGGGGTCTATCAGTCCCCCATTTTGCTCCCTGCAACACCCCCCAGCTCACCCCGACCTGCGCCCTATTCCTGCCCATCCCCCGTACGTGGGACCTCTCACCTCCCTGTTGGCTTCCTTCCCAACCCACACACCGTCCTCGCACACCCCTATCTCGCCAGGTCTGCGACCTACCAGCCTCTGTGACTCAGAGACCAGGAACAGCTAAGAGGAGAGTTTGGAGAGGGAGTTCTCCAGGTAAAAGAGGAGTAACGACGGGACCCTTGTGGTATATGGCTGTCTGGAGTGTGTGTGTGTGGGGGGGGGGGGGGGGGGAGTTATTTGCAGTGTGCTGAGCTTGTGTTTGTCTGTTTGTTTGGTTGGTTGGTTTGTTTGAAGGAGCTTCTAAAAGGTTTGAAATCTAGAAGCCTCTGTTAATTGGCTGAGACTCAGGCAGGGGAGGGGCTACCAGAGCTATATAAGCCTGTGACTCAGTGACCAGGAACAGGTAACAGGAGAGTTTGGAGAGGGAGTTCTCCAGGTAAAAGAGGAGTGAAGACGGGACCCTTGTGGTAAGTGGCTGTCTGGAGTGTGTGTTTGTGTGGGGCGGGGAGTTATTTGCAGTGTGCTGAGCTTGTGTTTGTCTGGTTGGCTTGTTTGTTTGTTTGGTTTGTTTGTTTGAAGGTGCTTCTAAAAGGTTTGAAATCTAGAAGCCTCTGTTAATTGGCTGAGCCTCAGTCAGGGGGAGGGGCTACCAGAGCTATATAAGCCTGTGACTCAGTGACCAGGAACAGCTAACAGGAGAGTTTGGAGAGGGAGGTTAGAGGGCACTAGTGACTTCTGGCCTTCTTTAAAACATAACTCTTAGAATAATCTCTATTCCAGAGGTTTAAAAAGAATCCCAGTTTATACTTAAGCTTATTCATTAGAAAAATGGAGACAGAAGCCCAGCAGCAGAGTGGGGGCTATCCTGTTTATTGTGTTGAGTGTAACAAGTATGATTACCTGCCCTGTGGGCGGGTGGTGTATGTGTGCACCCGTTGCAAGGAGCTCCTGCCCCTCAGAGACCGAGTTCGGGCTTTGGAGGCCAGAGTGGCTGAACTGGAGGAGCTCAGAGAGTCAGAGAGCTATGTTGATGAGACTTTCCGGGACACTGTACTACTGTCCCACCTCCAGTCTGAGAGCCCCAGTGCTCTTAAGGAGGATGAAAGTCTCAAGGGAAAAGAGCATTCAATGGGAGCAGAGGGAAACCATCCCGTAGTTGGGACCCTCCTCCCAGAGGATGTTGCGGTATCCTCTCGCACTGAGGATACCTCTGAGGGGGAGGGAATGCCAGTTAGGAAGAGGCAGGTGTTAGTAGTGGGTGATTCGATCGTTAGAAACATAGATAGTTGGGTTTGTGATGACCCGGAGAACCGTATGGTCACTTGCCTGCCTTGTGCGAAGGTTGCGGATCTCAAAGATTTTGAGGAACAGCTAGCCAAAAACTCAAAAAACATTTTGTTATTTCTTTTTAAGTACGTTAGAAGCAGGAAGCCTGCTACAAAACCTGTGGGTCCCCTAGATGATCGAGCTATAAAAGGAGCAATCAAGGAAGATAAATCCATTGCGGAGAAACTAAATGATTTCTTTGCTTCAGTCTTCACGGCTGAGGACGTTGGGGAGATTCCTGAATCTGCACCGTCCTTTGTGGGAGATGAATCTGAGGAACTGTCCCGGATTGAAGTGTCATTAGAGGAGGTTTTGGAACAAATAGAAAAACTTAATGTTAACAAATCTCCAGGACCGGACGGCATTCATCCAAGGGTTCTAAAAGAACTCAAATGGGAAATTGCTGGGCTATCATCTGTGGTTTGTAACCTATCCTTTAAATCGGCTTCCGTACCTAATGACTGGAAGGTAGCCAACGTGACACCAATATTTTAAAAGGGCTCTCGAGGCAATCCTGGCAATTACAGAGCGGTAAGTCTAACTTCAGTACCAGGCAAATTAGTTGAAACAATAGTAAAGAATAAAATTGTGAGGCATGTAGAAGAACATAATTTGTTGGACAAAAGTCAACATGGTTTCTGTAAAGGGAAATCATGTCTGCATGTTTGTTAACCCCTTCAGAGAACTCTAATAGATAAGACAAGGGGGATCCAGTAGATATAGTATACTTAGATTTTCAGAAAGCCTTTGACAAGGTCCCTCACCAAAGGCTCTTGTGTAAATTCCTTAGCCACGGGATAAGAGGGAAGGTCCTTTCTTGGATCGAGAACTGGTTAAAAGATAGGAAACAAAGGGTAGGAAGAAATGGTAAATTTTCAGAATGGAGAGGGGTAACTAGTGGTGTCCCTCAAGGGTCAGTCCTGGGACCAATCCTTTTCAACTTATTCATAAATGATCTGGAGAAAGGGGTAAGGAGTGAGGTGGTAAAGTTTGCGGACGATACCAAACTGTTTAGGATAGTCAAGACAGAAGCAGACTGTGAGGGACTCCAAAAAGATCTCACCAAACGGAGTGATTGGGCAACAAAATGGCAAATGAAATGTAATATGGATAAGTGTAAAGTAATGCACATCGGGGAAAATAACCCCAGCTATACGTATAGTATGATGGGGGCTAATTTGGCTATGACAAATCAGGAAAGAGATCTTGGAGTTATCGTGGACAGTTCTCTGAAAACTTCCACACAGTGTGCAGCGGCGGTTAAAAAGGCAAATAGGATGCTAGGAATTATTAGGAAAGGGATAGAAAATAAGACCCAGAATATCTTACTGCCCCTGTATAAAACTATGGTACGCCCACATCTTGAATACTGTTGAGAAAGTAGAAAGAATTATACTGTAAGAGAAAGATGAATTATGCTGTAATAATTGAATAAGTGAAAGGAATACTGTTGCTCTCTGAACAGGAAGGAGAAAAGTATGTTAATGTTGTTTGTAGGTATGCAGATCAGAGTGCTAGCCAGAGTTAATAGGAAAAAGAACATTAGGTGTTAGGGAGAAAGCAATTGAGATAACCAAGGAGACATGGACAGGGGATTGCTGTGTGCTTGATGTGGAAATGAAGATACTTGACTAGCCTCACACTAATTATGTGTAGTTTTGCCCCTCTTTTAATCCTGTTAATTTTGACTGTATAAATCAAGGGGTTTGAACCTTGTATGGCACTCACATATTCTGAGTGCATTTAGCAGAGCAGCTTTGCTAATAAACAGAGCGGTCTGGCAAATCTGAGAGTTCTGTCTGACTTTGACACTGCGTACAGATGTGGTCTCCTCACCTCAAAAAAGATATTTTGGCCTTGGAAAGGGTTCAGAAAAGGGCAACTAAAATGATTAGGGGTTTGGAACGGGTCCCATATGAAGAGAGGTTAAAGCGACTGGGACTTTTCAGTTTAGAAAAGAGGAGACCGAGGGGGGATATGATAGAGGTCTATAAAATCATGAGTGGTGTGGAGAGGGCAGATAAAGAAAAGTTATTTATTAGTTCCCATAATAGAACAACTAGAGGACACCCAATGAAATTAACGGGTAGCAGGTTTAAAACTAATAAAGTGTTTCACGCAGCGCGTAGTCAACCTGTGGAACTCCTTGCCAGAGGAGGCTGTGAAGGGTGGGACTATAACAGATTTTAAAGAGAAGCTAGATAATTTCATGGAGGTCAGGTCCATAAAAGGCTATTAGCCACAGGATAGAAATGGTGTCCTCGGCCTCTGTTCATCAGAGGCTGGAGAAGGATGGCAGGAGACAAATCGCTTGATCATTATCTTCGGTCCACCCTCTCCAGGGAACCTGGTGCTGGCCACTGTCGGCAGACAGGCTATTGGGCTAGATGGACCTTTGGTCTGACCCAGTACGACCGTCCCTATGTTCTTATGTAGATGGTATCATGAGTCCACGAAAGCTCATGATCCTAGCTACATTGTTTGTTAGTCTATAAAGTGCTACCAGACCATTTGTTGTTGTTGTTTTTCTTTTATTTCCAGATGCTATGAACTAGCATCCCGTGGCTACCTGTCACCCCTTCAGTCATGACAGCATTTTAGTGTTTAAGACGGTATTATCTAGGGTTATTTTTAGTTACTACTTATGCTTAAGGCTTTTTCCGCCTTGTGTCTTTATTTGGCTCGAGTACTGTCTTACAGGCTCATTGCATTATTGCCTTCGATATAAATTAAGCATCACCTAGCAAATAGTTAGTCCTGCAGGCACCAGTGCTAAGGGGGACTGGAAGTTCTTACTGTAGTCTCTAATCCAGCGTTTCTCAAACTGGGTTGCAAGCCCCAGGGGGGTCGTGAGCAACTTGGGGGGGGGGGTTGCAGCTGGATTGGGTTTTTCACTTGTGACCCCTCTCCTCCGGGCTGTGAAGAGCGGCAGGGCGGCGGAAGGCAGCTGCCAGAAAGCCGCATAGCGTGGCCGGGGCCATGGGGCTCCAGGAGCGTGGCTCAGCTACAGGAGGAGGCAAGGCAGCAGGAGAGTGGATGCGGAGCAGAAAAGAGGCACAGAGGAGAAAGAGATGGGGGAAAGGAGCCTGCAGGGGGGAGGGCGTTAAGGACTGCACGTGCCATGAAGGAACCCCAGGAGGGCAAGGAGTCTGGTGAGAAGGGGGGAGGAAGGGACCCAGGGCAGTGCGGGTGGGTGGCCACACAAATTCGTTTAGCATTTTAGGGGGTGGTGGTATCACGAATGTTGAGAACCCCTGCTGTAATCCATGTTCCAGCAATCACTTACATGAGTTTAACATCACGTTTTTATGTATGTTTTACCCTAGAAATACACAAGCCTTTTACTTTGGAAATAAATCTAAATGCCTGGTGTTCTGTTCATATTCTTTTGCACGGGTGTTGCAGTTTATTCATATTTAAGAGCTTCTGTTTTAATTTATTGCTCACCATTTTAGAGTTAGATGTTATCACTGACTTTTTAGCTGTTCTGTTCCCAGCACTTATCAGCTCAGCGGTATTGCTTGCTGCTGGCTGGTTAGGGGCTAAGCTCACCACACCAGATTTAGTGGTTTTCTCTAGGAATGTCAACGTACAGACGACTACACGATTAACCAATAAGCCTCAAGTTATTGGTAAATCCTGTCGATTACACGCATTCTCCCCTCTCACCCGCTGTCAGTCAGAGGCAGCAAGGAGGGAGGAGGCGTTAGCTGATACCTGTGGGAAGACAGCTTTTAAGTCAGCTTGTCACAAGAAGGGAGGTTCCAAAGAGGCTGCAGAAAGGCTGTTCTCAGTGGTGACAGATGGCAGAACAAGGAGCAATGGTCTCAAGTTGCGGTGGGAGAGGTCCAGGTTGGATATTAGGAAAAACTATTTCCCTAGGCGGGTGGGGAAACACTGGGATGGGTTCCCTAGGGAGGCAGTGGAGTCTCCATCCCTAGAGGTGTTTAAGTGTCGGCTTGACACAGCCCTGGCCGGGTTGATTTAGTTGGGATTGGTCCTGCCTAGCGCAGGGGGCTGGACTTGACCTTCTGAGGTCTCTTCCAGCTCTGTGGTTCTAGGATTCTGAGAGAGCGTCTGCACTGGCATGTGCTTTTACGCAAGAGCATCCGTGCCAGTGTGGACGCTCTCTTGCGCAATAAACTCCGATGGCCCTTTTAACCATCGGCCTTTCTTGGGCAAGAAATTCCTGTTACCTGTCTGCAGTGGCCTGTGCCGGAAGGGCTCTTGCGCAAGAGGCTTCTTCCTGAGCAGCAGCATCCTAGTTCTTGCGCCAGGAGCCCTGCTTGTACACAGGAGAAGGTCAGTTTCCTTGCGCAAGCACACACGGCCAGTGTAGACAGGCAGCAAGTTTCCGCGCAAGAGCGGCCGCTTTGGCGCGAGATGGCGCCAGTGCAGACACAGCATCAGTGTTTTCAAACCGGACGCAGCCGAGGCAGCCCCCCCCCAACCCGCCTCACGCTGCCCCGCTGCACTTTGTAAGGCAGCAGCATCTGCCTGTCCCACACAAGCCTGCTGGGCAGTTGGGTGTCTGTGGGGGGGGTATTTGGTGGGGGGAGCTGACTGCTGGGGGTAGGGAGGAGCAGAGTGGGGGGTTGGGGAGGAGCAGACTGAATGAAGAGTTTGGTGGGGGGCAGAGTGGGGGGCTGGGGGGCAGACTACAGGGGGGTTTGGTGGGGGGGCAGAGTGGGGGGCGGGGGGGGCAGACTACAGGGGGGTTTGGTGGGGGGCAGAGTGGGGGGCTGGGGGGCAGACTACAGGGGGGTTTGGTGGGGGGGCAGAGTGGGGGGCGGGGGGGGCAGACTACAGGGGGGTTTGGTGGGGGGGCAGAGTGGGGGGTTGGCAGGTCCTGACGCCACAGGACAAGCCGGCTGGGCAGTTTGGGGGGGGGTCTCTGAGGCGGAGGGGGGCCGAGGGGAGCAGGGAAAGTAGCCGCGGTGGCTTGTGGGAAACGTTCCGTGCCCCAATCCGGAGCTCCCATGGGCTGTTCGATTGGGCGGGAGCAGCGGAAGTGACATCACAATCCAGCCGCTGATCCAGGGGTTGGTCTCGCGCGGTGTCACGCCCAGCGTGAGCGATGCATCCTGGGAGTTGTAGTTCCCACAGTGTGGCCTCCCGGGGCGTGTCTCAGTGCGCCCCGCCCCAATCATAGCCACGCCCCTCCCGCCCAGGCCGTCATAGCCACGGCCAGCGTGTTCCAGCCTCTCCCCGCCTCCAACTGCATCGTAGGGCGCCCCCGCAGCGCTACTCAGGCCCCGCCCCTGTCTGCCCCCGCCCCGCGATCCTCAGCCCCCCCTGCTCTGCACAGCCCCCCCCCCCCGAGCTGAATCCCCCTCCCCCACCTTCCACCCGACCTGCATCCCCCGCTCCACTCTACACCCCCCCCAACCTGCACCTGTTACCCCCCCCCAGGCCATTCTACACCCCCCACCCAACCTGCCCCTGTTACCTCCCCAGGCCATTCTACACCCCCCACCCAACCTGCCCCTGTTACCCCCCCAGGCCATTCTACACCCCCCACCCAACCTGCACCTGTTACCCCCCCCCGGCCATTCTACACCCCCCACCCAACCTGCAAGCCCCTCCCCCGGCCCCCAGGCCATTCTACACCCCCTACCCCAGTGCATGCTGAACCCTCCCTCCCCCACCCTCAGTCCATTCTACACCCCCCACCCAACCTGCAAGCCCCTCCCCCACCCTCAGTCCATTCTACACCCCCCCCACACCCAGTGCATGCAAGACACCCTGCCCCAGCTGCACTCCCCTCCCGCTCCCCCCAGTCCATTCAACACCCCCCACCCAATCTGCACCCCCTCTCCCGCCCCCAGTCCTTTCAACACCCCCAGCGCAACCTGCACCCCTCTTCCCCAGTCCATTCAATACCCCCCTGCCCAGCCTGCACCCCCGTTACCCTACCCCCAGTCTATTCAATATCCTTAGGTCAACCTGCACCCTCCTCACACTCTCTGTGCACTCTACACCTCAACCCAACCTGAACCCCCATTCTTCTCACTCTCCAGTCCGTTCAGCACCCCAGTCCAACGTACACCCCCATTCCCCCGCTTCCCAGTCCAACCTGCATCCCTAGCCCGACCTGCCCCCAGTGCTTCCCACACCCCCTTTCACTCCTCCCCCAATCCATCACACCCCCAGTCCAACAGCACCCCCACTCCTCCTACCGCAGCCTAACCTGCCCCCCCATTATCTGTGCTGCAGCCGAACCGGCACCTCCCTTCCCTCACTTCCCCAGTGCATTACAACACCCCCAAGCCAATCTTATCCCCCATGAGTGCTCTCCCTCGCTTCAACCATATTTTTATCCTTCGGGTCCCTCGCATTCCTTCCTCTCCACAACGCCCAAACCAACATGTCCCCTCTAGCCCCTTTCTCCATTCATGGGGTCTATCGGTCCCCCATTTTGCTCCCTGCAACACCCGCAAGCTCACCCCGACCTGCGCCCTATTCCTTCCCATCCCCCGTACGTGGGACCTCTCAGCTCCCTGTTGGCTTCCTTCCCAACCCACACACCGTCCTCGCACACCCCTGTCTCGCCAGGTCTGCGACCTTCCAGCCTCCCTTCTTCCTTCCTTCCCAACCCACACACCCCTGTCTCGCCAGGCCTGGAACCTGTCAGCCTCTGTTATTCCTTCGTCCGCGCCCTCAAGTTGCACTCCTACCCCCTCAGTCCTCCTTCTTCCCAACACTGGCAGCCTGCCATATCCTTCCCTAATCTGGTCCCCGCACCGGTTCTCCCTCCATTCATGGGATCCCTTAAGCCCCAGCTCTCCCCAATTCCAATTATTGTTCCCCATGAACTTGCTGAGTTGACTTTGCCCGCCAACCAAGGGCCCTCAAACACTCCTCCATGCTATTCTTCAACTCTGGGGCCTCTAAATCCCCCAAACTGTCAGTGTCCCTGGGATCCTCAGACCTCTCCCCTCCACAGTGCAGCCCCCAATACCATGTATTCAAGACAGTCATACTTAGGGGCTGCGTCTAGACTGGCATGATTTTGCGGAAATACTTTTAACGGAAAAGTTCTTCCGTTAAAAGTATTTCTGCAAAAGAGCGTCTAGATTGGCAGGGATGCTTTTGCACAAAAAGTGCTTTTACGCAAGAGCACCCGTGTGCAGCATAGACGCGCTTCTGCGCAAGAAAGCTCCGATAGCCATTTTAGACATCGGGGCTTTCTTGTAGAAAAAATGACGGTGCCTGTCTACACTGGCCTTGTTGTACGAGTATTCCTGCGCAAGAGGGCTTATCCCTGAGCGGGAGCGTCAAAGTGTTTGCGCAAGAAGGACTGAATTCTTCCATTAGAACGTCCGTGCTCTTGCGCAAATTCAAGTGGCCAGTGTAGACAGCTGGGAAGGTTTTGCACAAGCGGCCGCTTTTGCACAAAATCTTGCTAGTCTAGATGCGCCCACGTAGAGACCAAAATAGGAAATGAACTTCTCCACTGATCAGTCCCTTTGAGACTATTCTTCGCAGTCCTGCTTTCTCCGTCCACAGGACATGGGCAGGTCTGCTGGGTGGACATCTCCACAGACGTGGTCTTGGGAGCCTTCAAAAAAGTAGGGGACAACTAGCAGTCGGTTTCATCACAGGCCATGAGCTTCCTTTTGGGTACGAAGAATTCTGCTGGGTATGCTCTGTAAGGAGACTATTTGGATGTGGGCTCAAAGCGCTCTTCTCCACTGGTATTTCTGCAGTGCCAGGGAGAGGCGGAGTGGGAGGGTAGAAGACAGCAGCATAATTTAGATGTGAGAAGAGGTTACGCGACATTACAGACTGAGATGCCAACGTATTCACTTTTACGTTGTCAGGTGTACTGGTTTCCCTGGTACAGGGAGACTGAAAAGTAAGTTGCTTGGTTGGTTTTCCCCCTTTGCTGGGTTGGGTAGCGAGCGATAGGAAGTCAACCCTCCCGGTGTCCTCCTGTCCGGGGATGGAAAGAAAACGAGAACAGCGAACTCGGGAGCTTGGCCGAAGCGAGGCGAGAACCGTCCGGCTGGGAGCGGAGCAGCCGTCACTGTCACGGAGATAAGTGTCGGGTCTGGAAATCTCTCAGGTTACGGCCCACTCGGCTCTAGGAAGGGAAGTCACGTTTGATTAGACAGCGAGTCCGAGGGGAGGTTCCCGAGGTGCTTCCTTGGTAGCTCCCGTTTGTCAGGGCTCCCGTTTGTCAGGGATGCTGGTTTCTCTGGAACACGGTGTCCTTCTCAGCAGAAGCTTGGCTCGAAGAGGAAGACGCAAGGTGGTAAGGTTTCTGACTGCCTCTTATGTGTTTCTCTCTTGTTGCTGTCTCGTATTGGCCAATACGTTCTGTCTGTCTGTTTCTGTCTGTGTCTTTGTCCTTGCTCTGCTTCTGCCGTGTCTTTGTACAGCACACTTGCAGGCATTCCAGGTGAGCATCTCCAAGGGTTAAGGGCTCTGGAGCCAAAGGGACTTCTGCAGGTACGCCAGTCGCGCAAGGGAGAGCGGTGGTGCGTCATGGCTGACTGACTCAGTGTTCTTGTAGACGGCCTGATACATAGGCGAGAGGGGGGGAAAGGGCTAAAGGATAGAATTCCCACAGCCACAGACCTTAGTGAGAGCTAACGCTGGGATTTTTCGGCCACCCTTGCAGAGGAATCATTGCGGGGCCGTGGGCTGAGAAGATACCGTCCGAGATGCACTAGAGCTGCCTGGACGTGATTCTCGGGACACGTGAAGGGTCCTCAGCGTACGTCCTTCCCGTGGCTCTGTGTGAGTAAGAGGTGCGTGCTTTGAAATCTTCGACCGTCCTGGCAGTCGGTTTCTTCTGAGGCAGACAGCTTCCTGCTGGGGCACGGAGCCTGGTGGCCTAGGGGCTGGGGAAGGGACAGTAGTCGTTTCAACGGAGTGTTGATAGAGATTCAAGGCCTCATTTCTCTCCGTGTTCTTGCAGTGGCAGCGGGAGGGGGTGGCCGATGGCGGGAGGCTGCGGTGTGTTAAAGAGGAGGAGAAGCGGTGCCGCGTCCTTGCGGCCTGAAACGCTAAGTTGTTCGTTTGTTTTGTTTTCCCCCTCTCCCCCCCCTTTGCTGGGTTCGGTAGCAAGCGAGAAGTCAACCGTCCCGTAGTCCTCCCGTGTGCGGATGGAACGGAAACGAGAACAGCGAGCTGAGGCGCTCGCTCGAAGCAAGGCGAGAGCCGCCAGGCTGGGAGCGGAGCAGCCGTCGCCGTCACGGAGATAAGTGTCGGGTTTGGAAATCTCTCGGCTTACGGCCCGCTCGGTTCTAGGAAGGGAAGTCACGTTTGCTTAGACGGCGAGTCCGAGCGGAGGTTCCCGAGGTGCCGCCTTGGTTGTGGGAGAAACAGGGCTCCCGTTTGTCAGGGGCGCTAGTTTCCCTGGCACCCGGTGTCCTCCTCGGCAGACGCAGGGAGCGTGGAGGAAGACGCAAGGCGGTAAGGTTTCCTGCTGCCTCTCCTGTGTTTCTCTCTTGTTGCTCTCTCGTATTGGCCAATACGTTCTGTCTGTCTGTGTCTTTGTCCTTGCTCTGCTTCTGCCGTGTCCTTCTACAGGACACTTGCAGGCATTCCAGGTGAGCATTTCCACGGGCCAAGGGCTCGGCAGCCAACGGGAATTATGCAGGTACGCCAGTCGCGCAAGGTAGAGCGGTGCTGTGTCGTGGCTGACTGACTCAGTGTTCTTGTAGTGGGCCCGATACAGAGGGGAGAGGGGGAAAGGGCTAAAGGATAGAATTCCCACAGCCACAGACCTTAGCGAGTGAGAGTTGACGCTGGTCTTTTTCTGGCGCGCTTGCAGAGAACTGAATGCGGGGCCACGGTCAGAGAAGAAATGGTCCGAGATGCACTAGAGCTGCCTGGACGTGATTCTCGGGACACGTGAAGGGTCCTCAGCGTACGTCCTTCCCGTGGCTCTGTGTGAGTAAGAGATGCGTGCTTTGAAATCTTCGACCGTCCTGGCAGTCGGTTTCTTCTGAGGCAGACAGCTTCCTGCTGGGGCACGGAGCCTGGTGGCCTAGGGGCTGGTGAAGGGACAGTAGTCGTTTCAACGGAGTGTTGATAGAGATTCAAGGCCTCCTTTCTCTCCGTGTTCCTGCAGTGGCAGCGGGAGGGGGTGGCCGATGGTGGGAGGCTGCGGTGTGTTAAAGAGGAGGAGAAGCGGTGCCGCGTCCTTGTGGCCTGAAACGCTAAGTTGTTCGTTCGTTTGTTTGTTTCCCCCCCTTTGCTGGGTTTGGTAGCAAGCGAGAAGAAGAACTTCCTGCTGGGATACGGAGCCTGGTGGTTTGAGGACTGGTGAAAGGATCAAAGTCGGCTCTGCAGGGTGACTATTTTGGAAATTGCCTGGACATCCTTCTAATGTGATAGCTAAGAATTCTTCATATGTGCCTTCCTTTTAACTGGCTGAGAGCAAGATAGTAGCTTTTGCAGTGTTCGTGGCTGCATCATAACACTCCTGCACACAGACCCCACAGACCTCAACCCTGAGCCCATCATGTACCTGAGCCCCCTGACCTGAGCCCCTCACATCCCCAAACTCCTGCACCCCCACCTCCCGCATCTTCTGCCAAAACACTCCTGCACCATCCACACACTGCAAACCTGTGCCCTGAGCCCATCATATTCCCAACCCCTCCTGCCCTGAGCCCCTCATACATCCCTACCCAAACTCCTACATCCCCCTCCCCAGCCGGGAGCCCCCTCCCTGAGCCAGCAGCCCCTTCTCTGCCTCCTCCTGCACCCAAATTCCCTCCCAGAGCTTGCATCTCTCATTCCTTCCTGCACCCAAGTCCCTCATTCCGACCCCAGAGCCCACACCTCCTTTCTCACCCCAGTGAAAGTGATATAGGGCTGGGGACAGCAAATGATGGAGAAAAGGGGAATGGAGAGGGAGGGGCCTCCAGGAAAGGTGGGGTCTTGGGGAATGGATGGGGCAGATCTTGGCTTACCCTGACATTTAAAAAGTGATCTTGGGTATAAAAAGTTTGGAGACCACTGCTCTATAGGCTTCTGCTTAAAAGCTCCTCAAGGTCACAGATCCCCTGGCCTTGGGAGGTAGCTGACACCACCAAGTGAAACAAAATAAACCCCTTTCTTCTTGAACCCAGGAAGAAAGCACTTGGGCTTCTTCCAGAGGGGTACCCCCAAGCTCTTTTACCACAAGAGAGCTTAGAAAAAAACCAACAAACTGCAGTCTCTGGTAGCTGACCTCAGTCGTAGGCATGCATCCGCAGATCTCCTGTTACCTTCCAGGACACAAGAATCAAATTGTCATCGTAAAAAAGGTGGTTTTTATTAACAAAACAAAAAGATATACTTGATCAAGAATACTTGGTTGCTCGGTGTTACAGAGCAACTGAGAAAAGAACAGACCAAAACCACAAAGAATCATGGCTCTTTGTAGCTTAAATGCTGAGTGGGAGGTGGGGTGGAGTCATGGATTCACACCAAGAAGTTTAACCAAACAACAAAAAATACCCTGATTGTGAGTAAATACACATTTTCCCTTATTTACTCACGATTCCTTCATGGTTCAAGTCCACTTCCATGCCCCTGAATTCCTTGGAGGCATGGTGGTCCTGTCTAGGTTTAAATCGTTCTGTCTCCCAACTCCTGGCTTAACACACATACAAAGAAAGCAGGCAAGGTGTCTATATACAATTCAGATTTCAGCACTGTATCCCATTGGTTCTTCTGGCTTTTTGCCAGTTAGTCACCAGGTGCTGAGCAGCACTCCTCCTAGCCATCACAGACCCCTAGTTCTTATGTTATGGGAACAAGTACATAACTTTTCCTTATTCACTTGTTCTACATCAGTCATGATTTTCCCTTCATCCCCTCCCCGAGGTCATGATAGCCTCCTCTTTGCTCATTTGAAAAGTCCCAGCTTTTTTAATCTCTCTTGATATGGGACCCGTTCCAAACCCTTAATCATGTTTGTTGCCATTTTCTGAACCTTTTCCAATGCCAATGTATCTTTTTTGAGACAAGGCAACCACATCTGTATGCAGTGTTCAAAATATGGGCATACCATGGATTTCTATAGAGGCAATAAGATATTCTCTGTCTTATTCTCCATCCCTTTTTAATTATTCCTAACATTTGGTTTGCTTTTTTGACTGCTGCAGCACATTGAAAGGATGTGTTCAGAGAACTATCCACGGTGACTCAAAAGCTCTCTCTTGAGTGGTGATAACTAAATGAATCCCCATAATTTCATTTTATTTTTTTCCAATGTACATTACTCCATGCCATTTTGTTGCCAAATCAAGTAATTTTGTGAGTTCCGTAAGAGCAAAGCAGGTGGTAAAGAGCTTCTAAACTCTCTTGAGCAGTTTAGTGTAATCTACAAATTTTGCCACTTCACTGTTTACCACGTTCTCCAGATCACTTATAAATAGGTTGCGTAGTATTTGTAGTAAGATGAGGGTCTGAAACAAAAGTCCACGTAGCATAAGCCTGAGGCTTAGCTAACAATGGACATTGCTTTATATTAGCCAACTTAAGCTAAGCTGTGAGCAAGAGGCAGGCCTCTGCTCACAGAACTTGGCAGAAACAGAATCTACACAACAATCTACACTTGTTTACCCATGCCCTGCCAGAAGCACTTCCGGGTGCCTTTTTTTTCCGAAAGAGTGTCCGGCAGTCTGGACACCCTTTTTTGAAAAAGCTGATCGATTTTTTTGATCCGCATCATGATGTCTAGACGCTCTTTTTCTATAGAGGCTTTTTCAAAAAATACTTTAGAAAAAGCCTCTGTTGAAAAAGGCATGTAGTCTAGACGTGGCCATTTGCTGATCGACGGGCACAAATCTCCAAGGGTGTATCTACACTGGACTGTTTTTCTGGAATAAGGGACGTTATTCTGGCAGAACAACAGTAGCATCCACACAGCAATTGCGTTATTTCAAAAGAAAATTGAAACAACGGAGGGCTTAATCCTCGTGGAATGAGGTTTACCAATGTCAGAAAAACGCCTCTTCTGAAAAAGCTTTTTTGGCAGAGGGTGAGCGTGTGGATGCTCCATTGCTGCTATGTCAAAATAGTGCCTCATTCTAAAGTTAGTCCTTTCCAGTGCATCCTGGGGCGCTAAATCGAGATAAAGCGTCCACACTACCGGGAAGCCTCAACATTAGTCTGAGATAGCACATCCACATTAGGGGAGCTTATTTCCAAAATCAGCTTTTCCAGAAGATATCTTCCAGAATAGCTTTTTCTGAATGAAATTTGCAGTGTAGACATACCCTTGGGGTAGGTTTACACTGCATGCTTATTTCGAAAAGCACTTAGCCTCAAGCAGCAGCTCCCAGCAGTAATTGCTGACTCGATGCCCTGCCTGAAGTGGTTCTGAGTGGCCTTAAATGCAATTCTGCATCCAATCAGTGTGGACTCTCTATTTTGAAATAGCTATCTGAGACCCTTTCACCTGGGCAGGGCAGGCTCGTGGGCCCAAGTCCCACCCACCCTGGGAGCGGCCAAACAGCCAACATAGACGCCCCAGGGATGGAGCCGGCTCCCACATTAGGAAGGCAGGGAGACAGAGTGGGATCTCCAGTGAACTCAGGGATAGGGCAGGGATTTGCCTGGGGAGCACAGGATGGTGGGCTTGATCCCACCCCCCTCTACCCACACAGTCAGTGGCTGGGCAGACAACACCATCTGCCCCAGGGATGGACCTAGGTCCTGTGCTAGGAAAGCAGGATAAGGGACCCTCTGGAGCAGTGTTTCCCAGATGGTGTTCCGCAGAACCCTGGGGTTCCACAAAGTGAAAATAAGGGTTCCGTGAGAAAATTCCATTACAGCAACATTTTATGGTTAAAAAATAGTAAGTAATATTTATTAATGTTATTTTTGTTTTTAAATACGTGCAATTAAACTAAATGTTGATCTCATGATCTTGTTTAGCATGTGTTTATTATGATCCTTACTTATATATGAAGTTGAAAACATAGACCACAAATAAGACTGTTATTAGGGGTTCTGCAAAATTCTTTCAAATTTAAAAGGGTTCTGTGGCCAAATAAAATTGGAAAACACTGCTCTGAAGGTAGCAAAGTGACCCCCCCTCCCCCTCCGTACAGCCATTTCCTGGGTTCTTCTCCTTTCCCTACCTCCTGGAGGGACAGCAAAGCCTTTGCTCTGACTGCTGCAGTTGCCCTTGCGGACACCTCAGCTTGCCAGTCGTGGAGCTAGAGCTGCCTCTGGGCACTCGACGGCCCTTAGCACTCGTACTGCAGTTTTCGCTGCAGTTTCTGCAGGCTGCCCTCCTGGCCCTGCAGGAACGCAACCACCAGCTGATTGTCTGGGAGCGCAGCTCTTCCAGCTGCACCTCGCTGTGCACCGCCGCTTCTTGCGCTGGAGACTAGATCTGACGGGTGGGACCGGCTCGACATGGAGCGACGGGATGACCAACAGCGGCTCCAGAATTTCTGCACGAGGAAGGAGACCTTCCTGGAGCTGTGTTCCTGGCTCTCCCCTGCCCTCACACGACGGAACACACGCATGCGACCCACATTCCCCTCTGGAGAAGAGGGTCGCCATTGCCGTGTGGAAGGTCACCACGCCGGACAGCTACCGATGTGTCGGGAACCAGTTTGGTGTGGAAAAGTCGACCGTCAGGGCCCACGTCGTGCAGGCGTGGTGCTCTCCAGCTAAGGGGTGTGTGAAGTGCTGGAATGGGGAACCCTAGGGAAAGGGCGGTTGGGGGTGGTGGAGAAACCCCCTTTCCCAGGCAATTTTTCAGTCCCACCCTCACACAGCCCTGCCAGGGATAGGCTATGTAGGGGGTGGCTCCTGATATGTGTGGGCAGGGAAGGGGTGGGCTGGGGGACCTGCACAGGGCTCAGGCACCCCAGTGATTCTCTGTTTGTTGGTCTCCTGCTACAGGTGGTGCGGTGTGATGGTGAGTCGGGGAGCCCCCGACCCTGGGCCCCCATCCCCAGCCAGATGTGTCTCTCGGCCAGCCACTAGAATAAAAGGGTTTATTTCTTCTCAGCGACACAGCATAGCATAGGAGAGATGTTAACACAGGAGCGAGGGCAGACAGCCTTAGTCCTCTTGTGGGGAAGGGGCTTCACCCCCTTTCTTGGTCTAAAACATCCTCACTCCACCTAGCCCAGCCGAGACTAACTCAACTCCCAGGCCCTACCCCCCCAGCCTGATGTCCGACCCCGCCTCTTCTTTTGTCTCTCCCTCTGGGAACAGCCTTGTTATGTGCTCAGGATGAGACTTGGGTGTCTGGGGCACTTAGGTGTCTGCCACGCAGTGGTCATTGCGGGTAATGCACGTGTAATTCCGTAGCGCCTCCACAGTGCCACTCGGTGGTCATTGCCGGTAATGCACGTGTAATTCCGTAGCGCCTCCACAGTGCCACTCGGTGGTCATTTCTGGTAATGCACGTGTAATTCCGAAGCGCCTCCACAGTGCCACTCGGTGGTCATTGCCGGTAATGCACGTGTAATTCCGTAGCGCCTCCACAGTGCCACTCGGTGGTCATTGCCGGTAATGCACGTGTAATTCCGTAGCGCCTCCACAGTGCCGCTCGGTGGTTATTGCTGGTAATGCACGTGTAATTCCGTAGCGCCTCCACAGTGCCACTCGGTGGTCATTGCCGGTAATGCACGTGTAATTCCGTAGCGCCTCCACAGTGCCACTCGGTGGTCATTGCCGGTAATGCACGTGTAATTCCGTAGCGCCTCCACAGTGCCGCTCGGTGGTCATTGCAGGTAATGCACGTGTAATTCCATCGCCCCCAGCTGCTGTCCCTGCTCCGCACCCCACGTGGCCCCAGTCTTGCCCTTTGACAGTAGGCAAAGTAAGAAGCTCGTTATTTCCAGGCTCCGCGCAGCCCTCTCCCCTGCTGCCCACGGCCCCCTCATCCCGCACACCAGGCTCCACACAGCCCTATCCCCTCTTGCCCCCGGCCCCCTCATCCCGCACACCAGGCTTCACGCAGCCCTCTCCCCTCCTGCCCACGGCCCCTTCATCCCGCACACCAGGCTCCGCGCAGCACTCTCCCCTCCTGCCCACGGCCCCCTCATCCCACACTCTAGGCTCCGCGCAGCCCCCTCCCCTCCTGCCCCCGGCCCCCTCATCCCGCACACCAGGCGCAGCCCTCCTGCCCCCGGTCCCCTCATCCCGCACACCAGGCTCCGCGCAGCCCTCTCCCCTCCTGCCCACGGCCCCCTCATCCCGCACACCAGGCTCCGTGCAGCCCTCTCCCCTCCTGCCCACGGCCCCCTCATCCCGCACTCCAGGCTCCGCGCAGCCCCCTCCCCTCCTGCCCCGGCCCCCTCATCCCGCACACCAGGCTTCACGCAGCCCTGCCCTCTCCCCTCCTGCCCCCGGCCCTCTCATCCCGCACACCAGGCTCCGCGCAGCCCTCTCCCCTCCTGCCCACGGCCCCCTCATCCCGCACACCAAGCTCTGCGCAGCCCTCTCCCCTCCTGCCCACGGCTCCCTCATCCCGCACACCAAGCTCTGCGCAGCCCTCTCCCCTCCTGCCCACGGCCCCCTCATCCCGCACTCCAGGCTCCGCGCAGCCCTATCCCCTGCTGCCCACGGCCCCCTCATCCCGCACACCAGGCTCTGCGCAGCCCTCTCCCCTCCTGCCCACGGCCCCCTCATCCCGCACTCTAGGCTCCGCGCAGCCCCCTCCCCTCCTGCTTCCTCACCCCAGCCTGCACCCCGTCCATACTCTTATCCCGGGGCCCTTCCTCTCCCCAGCCAGCACCCCCAGTCCATACTCTTAACCCGGGGCCCTTCCTCTCCCCAGCCTGCACCCCCCGTCCTTACTCTTATCCCGGGGCCCTTCCTCTCCCCAGCCTGCACCCCCCGTCCTTACTCTTATCCCGGGGCCCTTCCTCTCCCCAGCCTGCACCCCCCGTCCATACTCTTATCCCGGGGCCCTTCCTCTCCCCAGCCTGCACCCCGTCCTTACTCTTATCCCGGGGCCCTTCCTCAGCCCAGTCTGCACCCCCATTCATGGGAGCCATCAGTCCACCTTTTCCCTGCACCACATTCAGTAAAGTGTCTGATCAGGGTATGAGAGCAGCCCTGAGCCTTTGTCTCCACTCAGCAGGTTGCACCACACAGGATATGTGGATGGTCCTGGGCTTTGTACAGCACTCCAGACTGACCCCTGGGCACGGCTTCTGGGTCCTAGCCCTTTGCTGTCACTCCTGCCCGAGGGCTTTGCTGGCTCCAGACTGGGTAACAGCTGGGAAACTGGCTGGGCAGGGGGCTAATGACAGGGAGCAGAAGTCTTCCCAATCAGCATTGAGACTTGATGGGAGGCTGAGAGGTCACAGCAGATGTCCTAAAGGATGGGCCAGCTCACCATCTGAGGGGATCAGTCTCCGAGCAATTCCAGCCCTGCCTCTTTGGGAGAGCCTCCCACAAAGCCATAAGGCGGGGTCTCTGAGGTTGCCCCCACCTTGCACCTCTGTCCTGTGTGTCTGATGTCAGGATCTCTCTACGAGGTCACCGCCTCCCCATCGCCTTTCCCCAATAGACTGAGATTCTACAACAGGCCTTTGAGATGTCATCGCCCCCCCACCCCAACCGTCTCCTGCAAGGATGGCGTTCTGCCCCTAGTCCGCCCCTGCCCCTCGGGACACACTGACTGATAAGAATACAGTACTCTCAGATAGACATGTAAAGGGGTAACGGGTTAATGAGCGCTAGAGCAATTCCACCCACAGGATCCTGCTCAACCTTAACTTAGTGATTTCTATGCCTAGAGCTCAGGTGGATCAGACAGAACAGGCTCCAAACCTCTCTGCGGCTCTTACCTTCTGAACAGGTAACATCAACTCCGTGGGTAGGGAAGGAGAAAACTCTGACGAGATTCCTCCTCCTGCTCCCATAATTAATCCTAATTCTTTCTCCGCCCTCGACGAGAGACCTTGAGAAGGAGCCTTGCTGCTGCAAAGCCATTAGAATCTCTGAGCTTGTCCCTGCCTTGCACCTCTCTTCTGATTGGCTGATGTCAGGTTAGGGTCTCTCTGTGAGGTCACCACCGACCTATCACTATCTCCCAGTAGGCTGAGATCCTGCAACAGGCCTTTGTGATGTCACTACCCCCTTCCATCCCCTGCAACGCTGGTTTCCTGGCCCTGGTGAGCCTCTTTGGATGTGTGAGTGGGATGATGTAGGGCAGTGGTCTCCAACCTTTTTACACCCAAGATCACTTTTTAAATGACAGAACAAGCCAAGATCTACCGTCTTGCCCCTTCCTTGAAGCCTTGCCCTCTCTATTCTCCTTCTCTCCATCACTTGCTATCCCCAACCCTTATACTGCTGCTTTTTTTTTTCAATTCTTCTGTAGGAAGAGGTTTTTCCAACATTTGGCCTCTCTAGACTGGACCAAATGTCAGAAAAAACCCTTCTTTTGGAAGCTCCCTTATTCCTCGTGGAAAGAGGAATATAGGGGTGACCAAAAGAGCATGTTTGCTCTTCCACTAAAAAAAGCAGAAGAACAAATGCATCCCTGGATTCAGAAGAGTTTTTCTGGGATATTTCCAGAATCCTGAAAAACTCCTGGGCTGTGTCTAGACTGGCAAGTTTTTCCGCAAAATCATCTGCTTTTGTGGAAAAACTTGCCAGCTGTCTACACTGGCTGCTTGAATTTCCGCAAGAACACTGACGATCTCATGTAAGATCGTCAGTGTCCTTGCGGAAATACTGTGCTGCTCTCGTTCGGGCAAACGCCCTCTTGCACAAATCATTTGCGCAAGAGGGCCAGTGTAGACAGCACAGGACTGTTTTGCGCAAAAAAGCCCCGATGGCTAAAATGGCGATTGGGGCTTTTTTGCGCAAAACCACGTCTAGATTGGCCACGGACACTTTTCCGCAAAAAGTGCTTTTCCGGAAAAGCGTCCTGCCAATCTAGACGCGCTTTTCCGAAAATGCTTTTAACGGAAAACTCTTCCGTTAAAAGCATTTCTGGAAAATCATGCCAGTGTAGACGTAGCCCTGCAGTCTAGCCGTACACTTGCTGGGTTGAGACAGGATGTGTAGGATTTGAGTGTGGGAAGGGGTGAGAGGTGCATGCTCTGGGAGGAAATCTGGACGCAGGAGGAGGTGGAGAAGGGGACGCTGGCTCGGGGAGGGGGCTCTAGGCCGGGCGGTGTTGGGGTCAGATGGAGGGTTGGGGTACTAAGCAAGCTACAGGCTTGTGGATGTGAGGGTTCAGGAATTTGGTTTGGGGTAAATGAGGGGCTCAGGGCAGGGGGTTTCAGTGTATGATCGGCTCAGATCTGGGGTCTGGTGGAAGGGGGAGTGCAGGAGTGTTATGATGCTGTGGCCAAATGGGGGCTTGGCCCCAGTTGGGGGTTTGTTGGCCAGGCTTCATTTTTAAATAAAATACTGTCAAACACAAAAACTTTCTGCGTTGTCTTTATTTCTGAGAAGGGCAGGGAACCTGTTTTGAGTCAGGGGTCACTGACCCGAGAAAAGTCAGTTGGGGCCACACAAGTGAGATGCAAAGAAAACCTCCTCCAACACTCCCCCCCCCCCCCCAAGCTTCACTAATGTGGCCCCAACTGTGTTGGTGAGAGCAGGGGACATAGTACTGGGAAGGGTGCTAGTGGGTGCTTTGGCAGGGGACAGGGTGCCAGTGGGGACAGAGTTCTGCAGCTGGGGGTAGGGGAGAGGGAACAGGGCGCTGGGAGGACAGAGGACGGTTCTGCAGCAGGGGACAGAGTTCCAGTGGGACAGAGTTCTGTGGCTCAGGACAGAGGAGTGGGGACAGAGTTCGGGGAGTGGGGATGGGAATGGGGACAGAGTTCTGTGGCAGGAGAGTGGGGACAGAGTTCTGTGGCTGGGGAGAGGGGAGTGGGGACAGGGTGCCAGTGGAGACAGAGAGTCCCCTGCATCTGCCTCCTCCCAGGATTCCTCCCCCTGAGGGAAGCCAGCACGTGCCTCCTCCGGGCCCGACTCCCCTTCCCCCCCTGCGGCGCAGGGAAACCCTCGCGTGCCTGCCCTGGGGCGCAGGGAACCCCCTTGCAGCACAGGGAAACCCCCGCACACGCCTGCCCCGGGGCCGAAACCCCCGCGCGCGCCTGCCCCAGGGCCGACTCCTCCCTCCTGCGCCGGTGCAGGGAAGTCGCTGTGCTCCTCCTCCGGGGCCGACGCCCCCTCCCACAGTGTGCCCGGCAGAGCAGCCAGTGAACTTCCGGAACCCCCGGAAGTGGCGCTAAGCTGCGGGACTTCCGTCCACCTGCGGGGAGCTGGCACTACCTCCATTTTCGCTGGCGGTAGGTAGTGGGGCTCCTCGGGGGTGGGAGGAAAATGGGGGGGCGGTCTGCGTGCTTCATGATCGACTGGTCGAGGCCTCGTGATTGACCTGTTGGTGACCACGGCCCTAACCCTTTGATTGCCAGAATCTGGGATTTGATTGTGGGATGCATCATTGACTGCCTGTATTGTTAATTCCCTCTGAAGTATCTAGCACTAGTCACTGCTGCAAGACAGGATACAAGACTGGATCAATCGTTAGTCTGATCCAGTAGAGCCGTTCTAAGTACCATATGTCTTAAAGCTGCCCCAATGCCAATCTATCCCTGCACACTTCTACCCATGCCTGGGCTTTTTTGTGTGTCGGCTCCTCTTGATGTTGGTGATACTCTGTATGACATACCCCTCCCCCATATAGCCCTTCATCTGGCTGGTGAAGGCCAAACTCTGCATTGACTAAGATGCTTAAAGGGAACTCTCTCCCTAGAAGCAGCTGATAGGCAGGATGGGAACAATATGGCTGTATCCCCTCTAGCCCACCTGGATGCCATGGCTGGAGCTGAATTGGCTGTCACTTCCACACCCTCCCGTGAAGTGGTCTGGTTTCAGACACCAGTGTGTTAGGGGGATACATTTTTAAAAGGATTGCACAACTGAGGGATGGTGCCAAGACTGTTTTAGGACTGAAAAGCTGTTTGAACAGATGGCTGCACCGAGGTACGGTGGAGATAATGACCAGTAAGAACCTGATAGAAAATGCAGTGGAGAAAGCCTATTGGGACCAACTGGGGAGAAGTGACTGCCAGGGCGGATGAGCAATAAACTATCTCCAAGAGCCTCTGGACAGAAACTCTCAAGGAGCAGCCAAGCACCCTGGCATGGCCACACCCAACTGCAGAAATGTATAGACCAGGTCTGGGCAAAGTACAGCTAAGGTTCGGACAATCCAGTATTTTTGCCGCCTGTCTGGTAAAAAAATTCAGAAAATACCGGACACCTAAAATGTCTGGTATTTTCTGATTTTTTTCTTGGCCAGAAGGCGAAAATACCGGGTGCTTACCTGGTTCCGCAGGGGAGCTGTCTGGGCTGGAGCAGGAAGACGAGACGGTGGAGGGCAGCCAGTGGCCACCAGCAGCCTGTTAGGGCTAAAAAGCCTCAAAAGCATTTGTTAAAGGGGCCATGCTATTTTAAAAAATATACATATTATATATATATATTTTGTTTTGTTTTGTTTTTTGCTTAGTAACTCTCGGGGTCCTTGGTTTTTTTTCCTCAACAACTTTGGTTCCTTCTCTCCCCCCTTTTTTTTTCCCCTCAACAATTTTTTCCCTGGTGTTTTTTTTGGGGGGGAAGAGGGGCGTTCGGTATTTTTGGTTAAACCATCTGGTAACCCTAAATACGGCCCACGGGCTGGATGCGGCTTACGAAACCACCAGATCTGCAGGCTCCCCTACTTGCCCCGCAGCCCTGTGTGCTGTGCAGACACATGTCTGCAGGGCTCCATTTCTGTTTTAAAACTGGAGGGGAGGGGGAAGTTTCAGGAGCTGCTTTGCACCCAACACAATCCCACTGGTCAGTTTCTGGCCAGAAACCAGCCAATGGAAGCTGCTTGTTGGAATAACAGACAGCCAAAAAGAACCACGCCCCTTCTCTAGTTATTCAATGAAGCACATGGCCAGGTAAGCAAGCAGTCTGTCTGGGAAAGGTTTTAAACTCTGCAAGCCTTAGCACTACAGGCTAAGTTTGGCAGCTGGCAGGTAAGTCTCTTGGCCACAGCCTACTTCTGGCACCCCAGCCCTTTCCCACCCCCCCTCAACATACCCAAACCCTCTGTCCCTCTCTGACACCCATACCCCCCTCTCAATCACAATACCCTCCTACCTTAGGTTACATCCCAAACCCCTGCACTCCAGTCCCTTGCCCTAGTCACAACTGCCTCCTTCACTCAAACTCCCTCCCAGACTCCAGTCTCCCTCCTGCACCCCAGTCTCTCTTTTGCACCCAACCTCCTTCACAGACTCTGCATTTCCTCCATTAATATCATGGAAGAGTGCAGCTCTCGACCTCTTTCCAAAACCTTGGAGTTGCCCCCCCCCCATCAAAAATTATTGCCCACCCCTTGTATAGACACTGAGATCAGCTCTAGGAAGACTCATCTTAAGGGACTTGCCCCAGCCCCAGGTGTTCACCTGCCTTGGGTGTGCAAACCTAACATTATATGAAATTTGCCTCTGTGTGTGGAGGAAAGTATGCCAACTTCCTGCCCCCTCTTTCCAGTTAGAAATTATATAAATGGGGTTATATCGCACACCAGAAATAAGTTTGTTAGCTCCAAAGGTGTATTTAAGTGGTTAAAGAAAAAGCAAACAGAACACAGCAGGTTACAACCAAAATAATACAAAGCATGCAAACTAAGCTGGATTCACTACACAAATTGGTTACAAGAAATAATTCCCCACCCTAGATGCTGTTTTAAATAGATTCCTTCACAGGCTCAGGGTATCTTTTTAGTTTGTGTCCAGCAGCCTTTCCCACTACTCCCTCAGTTTGTCTCTTTTGTCTCTCCAGGTGATTTCAAGTATCTCTTTGCGTGGGGAGCTGGGGGAGAAGCAAAGTGAAGACCCTGATTGTTTTGCTCCCCACCCTTCCCTAGGATTTCCAGAAGGCAGTAATCACTTGTTCAATTCCCCCCACCTTCCAGTGGAAGAGTTCAGCAGTCTAAGATGGAGGTTAGTGTCAGGTGACTAGATCACCTGATTGTAGCATTATCCATGAGTCAGTGGCAGTATGGAGTGTCTACAGAAGTCCAAACCTTTTCACGATTCATTATCCTTGCTGATGGGCTATCAGCCCCGTCTGGCTTTTCCATTGTTGCACCTGAAAGGTTAGCAGTGGCCATCACCCAAAACAGCATAGCTGAAATAAGATACATTAGTCAATATTCCTGACTTATGACCTAGTCATGCAACTAGGAAAATTGTACTCAGTAAACTTTGTGGAAGTTATTTTCCATAAAGAATATGGTGTAATGTCACTCCCATGAGATTACTGTCAGAGGATTAATCACTCACCAATACACAGGGGCTGTGTCTAGACTGCATCCCTTTTCTGTAAAAGGGATGCAAATTAGACACATCGCAATTGCAAATGAAGCAGGGATTGAAATCCCCCCTGCTTCATTTGCATAAACATGGCTGCCGCTTTTTTCCGGCTTGGAGCTTTGCCGGAAAAAAGCACCAGTCTAGACGCGGATCTTTCGGAAAATAAAGCCTTTTCCGAAAGATCCCTTATTCCTCTTAAAAGAAGGAATAAGGGATCTTTCGAAAAAGGTTTTATTTTCCGAAAGATCCCCATCTAGACTGGCACTTTTTGCTGGCAAAGCTCCAAGCCAAGCAGTCTGTCTAAAATCCGTTTTTGGCTTTGGTTATACAACCCCCAAATGTTATCATGGGGAGTCTCCCAGTCCATAGCAATCTCCGGTGGTGGAGCAGGGCCGCTGCTCACGCTGGGGCCAGGACTAGGCTAGCAGAGGGCTGAGGGTCAAGATTGCCAGGCACAGAAAGAAGTCAGAGGGGCCATTGCTGGGCTACCAGGGGGCTGTGGGTTGAATTTGTCAGGCATAGGAAGAGGTCAGAGGAGCCAGGGCATGGCTAGCAGGGGCTGAGAGTCAGTTTTGCAGGGCTGATGGTGGGAGGAAGGACCAGATAGTGCACTGCCTTCATGCAGAGTCCAAATGGCACCATGGGAGTTGTAGTGCCGCTGGGCCTGTATCCCGTCAGCCCCTGCAGCCGCACGGCACCATGGGAGTTGTAGTGCCGCTGGGCCTGTATCCCGTCAGCCCCTGCAGCCGCACGGCACCATGGGAGTTGTAGTGCCGCTGGGCCTGTATCCCGTCATCCCCTGCAGCCGCACGGCACCGTGGGAGTTGTAGTGCCGCTGGGCCTGTATCCCGTCAGCCCTTGCAGCCGCACGGCACCGTGGGAGTTGTAGTGCCGCTGGGCCTTTATCCCGTCAGCCCCTGCAGCCGCACGGCACCGTGGGAGTTGAAGTGCCGCTGGGCCTGTATCCCGTCAGCACCTGTAGCCGCACGGCACCGTGGGAGTTGTAGTGCCGCTGGGCCTGTATCCCGTCAGCTCCTGCAGCCGCACGGCACCGTGGGAGTTGTAGTGTCGCTGGGCCTGTATCCCGTCAGCCCCTGCAGCCGCACGGCACCATGGGAGTTGTAGTGCCGCTGGGCCTGTATCCCGTGAGCTCCTGCAGCCGCACGGCACCGTGGGAGTTGTAGTGCCGCTGGGCCTGTATCCCGTCAGCCCCTGCAGCCGCATGGCACCATGGGCGTCGTGGGGCTCCGCGCGGCAGGGTGTGGCCGCGCACGCGGCGCTGGGTGGGCGGTGCCGCCATGGGAGGAAGGTCGAAGAAGCGCAAGGCGCAGCCAGGATCAGAGCCTGATGCTGCCAGCGCCGAGCCTGCCCCCTAGCGTGAAGGCTCCGGTTCTGCGCGCCTGCCCCGCCTGGGTCTCAGCCCTTAGGCGCCCGGGGAGCTCCGCACAGCACGGCCCCACGTCGCGGCGGTGAGGGGGCTGAACATCCTCGGGGGGGCAGTTTGGGGGCCCTCTCCAGTAACCGTCTGCGGGGGGAGGTTTTTGCCATTCCAGGCTATGACAAGGGGGTGGCGGAAGAGGACGTGACATCAGCAGTCTGGATGCCAAGCCTGGAACGCTAGGGGCTTGGTCTCATTGTGCGTGAGTCACTCCCTGCATGAGCGATGCATGCCGGGAGTTGTAGTTTTGACAATGCTGGTTCCTCGGGTCCGAGCGTCACTAGTGTGTTGCAGCCCCCACCCCACCCAGCATGACAGCCCAGCCCTGCCCACAAACTGCATCACAGGCTGGCTCCATCCGACCCCTCCCTTCCTTAGCCAACCCCAGCCCAGCCTGCATCCCAATCCCCCCCTCTTCTCCAGTCCATTTCTAATAACCCGCAGTCCCGCCTGCACCCACATCAGTGTCCTTCCCTCCAGTCCATACTCTTATCCCAGGGGCCCCTCAGTTTCCCTTCCTCTCCACAACACCCAGCCCCACCTGCACCCCCAGTCCATGCCCCCATCAGCCCTTTTCCTCCCTACGACATCCCCCAGCTCACCTTAACCTGCACCCTAGCTCTGTCCCTACGTTTCCCCTGTTCGTAGGACCCGCTTGGTCTAATTTGCTTCTTTCCCAACCCACAGTCCCTCCTCCCACTCTCCTATCCTACCAGCCATGGGACCTGTCAGCCTCCCTTATTCATTCTGTTCCTAGCACCCTGAACTTCCTCCCTCAGTCCTCTTCTTCCTCCCTGACATCCTCCAGCCTGCCATATCCTTCCCTAATCTGCCTCTAGTGGATCCCTCCATTCATGGGATCCCTTAACCCCCAACACTCCCCAATTCTTGTTCCCCCTTGCCAAGTTCACCTTCCCTGCCAATGTGGGGTCCTCAAACACTCCTCCACCCTGCCCTTCATCATGGGGCCTCTAAATCACCCCAATCCCTCAGTGCCCTTGTGTACTTAGATCCCTCCACGCAACAATATAGCCGCCAATACCATAAATTCAAGATAGACATATTTATGTGGGGAACCTAAATTGCTTATTGAACGTCTCCATTGTTCAGCCCAGCTAAGACTCTCCCCTTTCCTGTCCTGCTGTCTCCCTCCACAGACCGGGGGGGAGTTTGCTTGGCATGCATTCCCCACAGAGGTGGTCTCAGGAACCACAAAAAAGTAGGGCACATCTGGCAGTAGATTTCTTCACAGGCCATGAGCTTCTTTTATGGCATGGGGCCCTGTGGCATTGAGGCTGGGAAAGGGACAGTAGTCTACTCTGTAGAGTCACTGTTTTGGGACAGCTGAATGTAGTCTACTCTAGCGTTACTAATTTGGATACCTTTCTACTCTAGCTGTATTCCTGCAGTGGCCATGAAAGGGCATGGCTGGTGGTAGGAGTCTGTGATATCTTATATGCGAGAAGAAGAGGTTATGCACCATTGCTGACTGAGCTGCTAACTTGTTTGTTCTTTCCCCCTTGTGCTGACTTCAATATCAAGGCATAAGAAGTCAACCATTCGAGTCTCTTCCCATCACGCGAAGGAAAGACAGCATGAATGAGAGCAGTAAGGTTGGGAGAATGATGAATGGGAGGCAAGAACTGTCCAGTTGAAAGCAGAGCTACCACCACTGTCACTGAGATAAGTGTTTAATTTAGAGAAATCTGAGCTTATGGCCCACCTGGATGCAGGTAGTGACGTGCTGTTTGCTTAGGAAGCCAGCCCTAGCTGAGGTTCCCGACTAGCAACTTTGGTTATGAGAGAAACGGGGTTTCCATTTGTAGGTGCTGCTCATTTCTTTGGGGAACAGTGTGTCCACCTTAGCAGAGACCTGGATTGAGGATGATGATGCTCAGTGGTGAGTTGTTTGCCTTCCTCCCACGTGTTTCTCTCTCCTCATTCTGTTGTGTTGGCCAGCAAGTTCTGTCTTTCTGTCTCTGTCTGTGTCTTTGTCCTTCTCTGTTTCTGTTGTCTCCTTCTACAGAACCCTCGCAGGCATTCTAGGTGTGCATCCCCACAGGTTAAGTGTCGGGAGCCAACAGGAATTATGGTGGCACATAAAAGGCGCAAGATAGAGGATGTGGGAGTGGTGCTGTGCCTCAAACACTCCTCTACCCTGCCCTGAGTGTTCATGAAGTGGGACCCATATAGATAGTAGAGGGGGGCAGGGATCAAGGGATATTTGCCTAGCAATAGAGCTTAGTGTAGCGACAGCTCATGCTGGGCTGTTTCTGGTGCGCTTGCAGAGGAATCTATTCAGGGGCCACGGCCAGCGAGGAAATTGGCAGAGATGGACTTGAGCAGGTTGGGCATGGTTCTGAATGATCCTCACCTTTGGCCTTCACATCGCTGTGTGTGAGTAAGCAAGGAGTGCTTTGAATTCCTCTTCTGTACTGGCAGTAGGCTTCTTCACAGACTTCTAGCTTCCTGCTTGGGCATAGAGCCCTGTGGTATTGAGGCTGGAGAAGGGGCCGTATTCGGCTCTACATAGTGACTGTTTTGGATGTAGGTTCAACGGGCTCCTTTCTAGTTGTATTCCTGCAGTGGCAGAGAAAGGGAGTGCCTGATGGTGATAGCCTTAGGGATATATTAACAACCACCTGATCAGGACAGAGATAGTGACTATGAAATGCTAAGGGAGATTAGAGAGGCTATCAAAGTAAAAAACTCAATAATATTAGGGAATTCAACTATCCTCGTGTTGACTCAGTATGAGATGCAGAGATAAAATGTCTTGATACCTTAAATGACTGCTTCTTGGAGCAGTTGGTTCTGGAACCCACAAAGGGAGAGGCAGTTCTTCATTTAGTACTAAGTGGAGTGCAGGATCTGGTCCAAGAGGTAAATCTAACTGGACTGCTTGGAAATAGTGACCATAATGTAATAAAATTTCACATCCCTGTGGTGGGAAAAACACCTCAGCAGCCCAACACTGTGGCATTTAAGTTCAGGAAGAGGAATTGCACAAATGAGGAGGTTAGTTAAACAGACTTTAAAAGGAACAGCGACAAAAGTAAAATCTCTGCAAGCTGTATGGAAACTTTTCAAAGACACCATAATAGAGGCCCAACTTCAATGTATACCCCAAATTAAAAAACACAGTAAGCAAACTAAAAATGTGCCACCCTGGCTTGGCTTAACTAAATAAAATAAGCAGTGGGAGATCAAAAGAAATATTTTAAAAAATGGAAGTCAAATCCTAGTGAGGAAAATAGAAAAGAGCATACACTTTGCCAGATTAAGTGTAAAAATATAATAAGAAAAGCCAAAAAGAAGTTTGAAGAACAGTTAGCCAAAAACTCAAAAATAATTAGCAAAATGTTTAAGTACAACAGAAGCAAGAAGCTGGCTAAACAACCAGTGAGGCCCTTGAACAATTGAGTTGTTAAAGGAGCACTGAAAGATTTAAAAAAAAATCATTCTGGAGAAGTTAAATGAATTATTGCCATCAGTCTTTAAATCTGAGGATATTGGGGAGATTCCCAAACCTGAGCCATTCTCTTTAGGTGACAAATCTGAGGATTTGTCCCAGACTGAGGTGTCCTTTCATTAGAGGAGGTTTTGGAACACATTGATAAACTTAACAGTAGCAAGTCACAGGGACAAGGATGACATTAACCCAAGAGTTCTGAAAGAACTCAAATTTGAAATTGTAGAACTATTAACTTTGGATTGTAACCTACTCTTTAAATCAGCTTCCGTACCTAATGACTGGATGATAGCTAACGAGAAGCCATTATTCCTCTTGTTGCTCTCTCATATTGGCCAATACTTTCTGTCTCTGTCTTTGTCCTTGCTCAGCTTCTGCCCTGTCCCGGAGTCCTCCGGTGTGCGGATGGAACTTAAAGGAGAACAGTGAGCTGAGGCGCTCGCTCGAAGCGAGGCGAGAGCCATCCGGCTGGGAGCGAAGCAGCCGACACCGTCACAGAGATAAGTGCCGGGTTTGGAAATCTCTCGGCTTACGGCCCGCTCGGTTCTAGGAAGGGAAGTCACGTTTGCTTAGATGGCGAGTCCGAGCGGAGGTTCCCGAGGTGCCGCCTTAGTTGTGGGAGAAACAGGGCTCCCGTTTGTCAGGGGCGCTCGTTTCTCTGGCACCCGGTGTCCTCCTCGGCAGACGCATGGAGCGTGGAGGAAGACGCAAGGCGGTAAGGTTTCCTGCTGCCTCTCCTGTGTTTCTCTCTTGTTGTCTCTCGTATTGGCCAATACGTTCTGTCTGTCTGTGTTTTTGTCCTTGCTCTGCTTCTGCCGTGTCCTTCTACAGGACACTTGCAGGCATTCCAGGTGAGCATTTCCACGGGCCAAGGGCTCGGCAGCCAACGGGAATTATGCAGGTACGCCAGTCGCGCAAGGTAGAGCGGTGCTGTGTCGTGGCTGACTGACTCAGTGTTCTTGTAGTGGGCCCGATACAGAGGGGAGAGGGGGGAAAGGGCTAAAGGATAGAATTCCCGCAGCCAAAGACCTTAGCGAGTGAGAGCTGACGCTGGTCTTTTTCTGGCGCGCTTGCAGAGAACTGAATGCGGGGCCACGGTCAGAGAAGAAACGGTCCGAGATGCACTAGAGCTGCCTGGACGTGATTCTCGGGACACGTGAAGGGTCCTCAGCGTACGTCCTTCCCGTGGCTCTGTGTGAGTAAGAGATGCGTGCTTTGAAATCTTCGACCGTCCTGGCAGTCGGTTTCTTCTGAGGCAGACAGCTTCCTGCTGGGGCACGGAGCCTGGTGGCCTAGGGGCTGGTGAAGGGACAGTAGTCGTTTCAACGGAGTGTTGATAGAGATTCAAGGCCTCCTTTGTCTCCGTGTTCCTGCAGTGGCAGCGGGAGGGGGTGGCCGATGGTGGGAGGCTGCGGTGTGTTAAAGAGGAGGAGAAGCGGTGCCGCGTCCTTGCGGCCTGAAACGCTAAGTTGTTCGTTTGTTTTGTTTTCCCCCTCTCCCCCCCCTTTGCTGGGTTCGGTAGCAAGCGAGAAGAAGTCAACCGTCCTGGAGTCCTCCCGTGTGCGGATGGAACGGAAACGAGAACAGCGAGCGGAGGCGCTCGCTCGAAGCGAGGCGAGAGCCGCCAGGCTGGGAGCGGAGCAGCCGTCGCCGTCACGGAGATAAGTGTCGGGTTTGGAAATCTCTCGGCTTACGGCCCGCTCGGTTCTAGGAAGGGAAGTCACGTTTGCTTAGACGGCGAGTCCGAGCGGCGGTTCCCGAGGTGCCGCCTTGGTTGTGGGAGAAACAGGGCTCCCGTTTGTCAGGGGTGCTCGTTTCCCTGGCACCCGGTGTCCTCCTCGGCAGACGCAGGGATCGTGGAGGAAGACGCAAGGCGGTAAGGTTTCCTGCTGCCTCTCCTGTGTTTCTCTCTTGTTGCTCTCTCGTATTGGCCAATACGTTCTGTCTGTCTGTTTCTGTCTGTGTCTTTCTCCTTGCTCTTCTTCTGCCGTCTCCTTGTACAGGACACTTGCAGACGTTGCAGGTGAGCATCTCCACGGGTTAAGGGCTCAGCAGCCGACGGGAATTATGCAGGTACGCCAGTCGCGCAAGGTAGAGAGGTGGTGTGTCATGACTGGCTGACTCAGTGTTCGTGTAGTGAGCCCGATACAGAGGTGAGAGGGGGGAAAGGGCTAAAGGATAGAATTCCCGCAGCCACAGATCTTAGTGAGTGAGAGCTGACCCTGGGTTTTTTCTGGCGCGCTTGCAGAGTAATCAATGCGGGGCCATGGCCAGAGTAGAAACGGCACCGTGGGAGTTGTAGTGCCACTGGGCTTGTATCCCGTCAGCCACTGCGACCCCCACGGCACCATGGGAGTTGTAGTGCCACAGGGCCTGTATCCCGTCAGCCCCTGCAGCCGCACGGCACCGTGGGAGTTGTAGTGCCGCTGGGCCTGTATCCCGTCAGCCCCTGCAGCCGCATGGCACAGTGGGAGTTGTAGTGCCGCTGGGCCTGTATCCCGTCAGCCCCTGCAGCCGCACGGCAGCGTGGGACTTGTAGTGCCGCTGGGCCTGTATCCCATCAGCCCCTGCAGCCGCACGGCAGCGTGGGACTTGTAGTGCCGCTGGGCCTGTATCCCGTCAGCCCCTGCAGCCGCATGGCACCGTGGGAGTTGTACTGCCTCTGGGCCTGTATTCCGTCAGCCCCTGCAGCCGCACGGCACCGTGGGAGTTGTAGTGCCGCTGGGCCTGTATCCCATCAGCCCCTGCAGCCGCACGGCAGCGTGGGACTTGTAGTGCCGCTGGGCCTGTATCCCGTCAGCCCCTGCAGCCGCACGGCACCGTGGGAGTTGTAGTGCAGCTGGGCCTGTATCCCGTCAGCCCCTGCAGCCGCACGGCAGCGTGGGACTTGTAGTGCCGCTGGGCCTGTATCCCGTCAGCCCCTGCAGCCGCATGGCACCGTGGGACTTGTAGTGCCGCTGGGCCTGTATTCCGTCAGCCCCTGCAGCCGCACGGCACCGTGGGAGTTGTACTGCCTCTGGGCCTGTATTCCGTCAGCCCCTGCAGCCGCACGGCACCGTGGGAGTTGTAGTGCCGCTGGGCCTGTATCCCATCAGCCCCTGCAGCCGCATGGCACCGTGGGAGTTGTAGTGCCGCTGGGCCTGTATCCCGTCAGCCCCTGCAGCCGCAAGGCACCGTGGGAGTTGTAGTGCCGCTGGGCCTGTATCCCGTCAGCCCCTGCAGCCGCACGGCACCGTGGGAGTTGTAGTGCCGCTGGGCCTGTATCGCGTCATCCCCTGCAGCCGCATGGCACTGTGGGAGTTGTAGTGCCGCTGGGCCTGTATCCCATCAGCCCCTGCAGCCGCTCGGCACCATGGGACTTGTAGTGCCGCTGGGCCTGTATCGCTTCAGCCCCTGCAGCCGCACGGCACCATGGGACTTGTAGTGCCTCTGGGCCTGTATCCCATCAGCCCCTGCAGCCGCACAGCACCATGGGAGTTTGGTGGTCGGGGGATCAGACTGCACGGGGCAGAGACGAGTTTGGTGATCGGGGAGCAGAGTGCACGGGGCGGAGAGGAGTTTGGTGGGGGGAAGGGGGAGCAGACTGCACGGGGCGGGGAGGAGTTTGCGGGGGGAGGGGAGCAGACTGCACGGGGCGGGGAGGAGTTTGGTGGTCGGGGAGCAGACTGCACGGGGCGGAGAGGAGTTTGGTGGGGGGGAGGGAGAGCAGACTGCACGGGGCGGGGAGGAGTTTGGTGGTCGGGGAGCAGACTGCACGGGGCCGGGAGGAGTTTGGTGGGGGGGGAGCAGACTGCACGGGGCGGAGAGCAGTTTGGTGGGGGGGTTCAGACTGCACGGGGGGGAGGAGTTTGGTGGGGGGAAGGGGGAGCAGACTGCATGGGGCGGGGAGGAGTTTGGTGGGGGGGAGCAGACTGCACGGGGCGGAGAGCAGTTTGGTGGGGGGGTTCAGACTGCACGGGGGGGAGGAGTTTGGTGGGGGGGTTCAGACTGCACGGGGGGAGAAGTTTGGTGGGGGAGGGATCAGACTGCACGGGGCGGGGAGGAGTTTGGTGGGGGAGGGATCAGACTGCACGGGGCGGAGAGGAGTTTGGTGGGGGGGTTCAGACTGCACGGGGGGGAGAAGTTTGGTGGGGGAGGGATCAGACTGCACGGGGCGGGGAGGAGTTTGGTGGGGGGGGGAGCAGACTGCATGGGGCGGAGAGGAGTTTGGTGGTGGGGGGGAGCAGACTGCATGGGGCGGAGAGGAGTTTGGTGGGGGGGGGCAGACTGCATGGGGCGGAGAGGAGTTTGGGGGGGAGGGGGATCAGACTGCATGGGGCGGGGAGGAGTTTGGTGGTGGGGGGATGTCAGCCGACGGTCAGGGCAGTGTGTGTGGGTATGTCTCTTAAGTCTTTAACTGCTAAGACACGAAGTCTCGTCGCAGCGGGCAGCCCAGAAGGCTGAAAGGAGCCTTGAGTGTTTAACGTCCGTGACTTTACTGCTAGGACCAAGGTCCCGTCGCAGAGGGTAGCCAAACAGGCTAACAGACGCCCCAGTGTGTAGGAAGAACTTATTACACTTTAGATTTTAACTGCTAGAACACAAAAGTTCTTTCGCAGCGGGCAGCCTGGGAAAGGCTGGAAAGGTGCCTCAACGGATCTTGTCACCTGCGAGTGACACAGATCCAAACGCCCAAGCTCTCCCTATGTCTGTCCCTTTATGACTGGCTGAAGTTCTTTTAAATTGTGCTTGGTTCTATCACAGCAACTGAAGGAGTCAGGTTAAAAACTTAAACAGTTACAGGTTTATTAAAGGAACTTATAAATCATATGGTTACAATGGCTATTGCTCTATTTCTTAATTACTAGCAAAATATAGATCTTAAAATGGTTACAGGAAAAAGGTAAAGATAGAAAATAGAAAATAATGGTACTAAGTGACAGCTTAATCTTTAAAGAGCTTTAACACTATGTATATATACTTAAACAAAGGACTACATCTAGGTACAATTTTTACCCCCTTCTGTGCCTCTCGACTCTAGCGTGTCAGGCCAGGGCCGGTCTCTCAATTCCTCGGAAAGACGAATACGAGGTGGGCGTCTTTTCTGGAACTTCGGGAGGTCAAACACCAAACCCGACCAGCAGATAGATGGTAGATTGACACACACAGCAAATGTGCTGCTGGACTCATTTTTATACCTCTGGGGGCCCGTATTCTTTCTTATCTTCAGAGGCTAAATTTTACTGGTCTATTTTGTGGTGCCAGTTCTTACAAGCAGGTTACAAGTTAATTTACACTTGTAAGAGAGGAAGATAACTAAATTAGGACTGCCGGATGTTCTTGTTGGGCAGGAGATTCCTTCCCCCGTGGACGGGTATGTGTTCGTATCAATATGGGTTTCAGTCAAGGGCACGATGTACAGCCTCTTGGTCAACAATTAGTTCGACCACCCTCCTATCTCTGCTTACAGTTGGTCACGGTCACTGAGCCAGCATATCTAAACCTCCTGCTCTAAGGTTTTCAAAGAATATGTTGTTTTCCAGCTCTTATGTGCCCTGCATGGTTTTAAGCAGACAAAGATGGATGTTAAAATGGGGCTTTATGTCTGGCTACAGGGGAGAGCAGACTGCATGGGGCGGAGAGGAGTTTGGTGGGGGGGGGGATCAGACTGCACGGGGCGGGGAGGAGTTTGGTGGTGGGGGGGGATCAGACTGCACGGGAGGGGAGGAGTTTGGTGGGGGGGATCAGACTGCACGGGGCGGGGAGGAGTTTGGTGGGGGGGGGATCAGACTGCACGGGGCGGGGAGGAGTTTGGTCGGGAGGATCAGACTGCACGGGCGGGGAGAAGTTTGGTGGGGGGATCAGACTGCACGGGGCGGGGAGGAGTTTGGTGGGGGGAGGAGTTTTGGGGGGGAGCAGACTGCACGGGAGGGGAGGAGTTTGGTGGTGGGGGGGAGCAGACTGCATGGGGCGGGGAGGAGTTTGGTGGTGGGGGGGGATCAGACTGCACGGGGGGGAGGAGTTTGGGGGGGATCAGACTGCACGGGGCGGGGAGGAGTTTGGGGGGGATCAGACTGCACGGGGCAGAGAGGAGTTTGGGGGGATCAGACTGCACGGGGGGGGAGGAGTTTGGGGGGATCAGACTGCACGGGGGGGGAGGAGTTTGGTGGTGGGGGGGAGCAGACTGCATGGGGCGGGGAGGAGTTTGGTGGGGGGGGATCAGACTGCACGGGGCGGGGAGGAGTTTGGTGGGGGGGGATCAGACTGCACGGGGCGGGGAGGAGTTTGGTGGGGGGGAGCAGACTGCACAGGGCGGGGAGGAGTTTGGTGGTGGGGGGGGAGCAGACTGCACGGGGCGGAGAGGAGTTTGGTGGTGGGATCAGACTGCACGGGGGGGGAGGAGTTTGGTGGGGGGGATCAGACTGCACGGGGCGGGGAGGAGTTTGGTGGTGGGGGGGATCAGACTGCACGGGGCAGGGAGGAGTTTGGTGGGGGGGATCAGACTGCACGGGGCGGGGAGGAGTTTGGTGGGGGGATCAGACTGCACGGGGCGGGGAGGAGTTTGGTGGGGGGGGGATCAGACTGCATGGGGCGGGGAGGAGTTTGGTGGGGGGAGCAGACTGCACGGGGCGGGGAGGAGTTTTGGGGGGGAGCAGACTGCACGGGGCGGGTTGGAGTTGGGGGGAGCAGACTGCACGGGGCGGGGAGGAGTTTGGTGGTGGGGGGGGATCAGACTGCACGGGGCGGGGAGGAGTTTGGTGGGGGGGGATCAGACTGCACGGGGCGGGGAGGAGTTTGGTGGTGGGGGGGATCAGACTGCACGGGGCGGGGAGGAGATTGGTGGTGGGGGGGATCAGACTGCACGGGGGGGGAGGAGTTTGGTGGTGGGGGGAGCAGACTGCACGGGGCGGGGAGGAGTTTGGTGGGGGGGGTCAGACTGCACGGGGCGGGGAGGAGTTTGGTGGGGGGGGATCAGACTGCACGGGGCGGGGAGGAGTTTGGTGGGGGGGGATCAGACTGCACGGGGCGGGGAGGAGTTTGGTGGGGGGGGATCAGACTGCACTGGGCGGGGAGGAGTTTGGTGGTGGGGGGGATCAGACTGCACGGGGCGGAGAGGAGTTTGGTGGTGGGGGGGATCAGACTGCACAGGGGGAGGAGTTTGATGGTGGGGGGGATCAGACTGCACGGGGGGGAGGAGTTTGGTGGTGGGGGGATCAGACTGCACGGGGGGGAGGAGTTTGGTGGTGGGGGGATCAGACAGCACGGGGGGGAGGGGTTTGGTGGTGGGGGGGATCAGACTGCACGGGGGGAGGAGTTTGGGGGGGATCAGACTGCATGGGGCGGGGAGGAGTTTGGTGGTGGGGGGGGATCAGACTGCACGGGGGGGAGGAGTTTGGGGGGGATCAGACTGCACGGGGCGGGGAGGAGTTTGGGGGGAATCAGACTGCACGGGGCGGGGAGGAGTTTGGGGGGATCAGACTGCACGGGGGGGAGGAGTTTGGGGGGATCAGACTGCACTGGGGGGGAGGAGTTTGGTGGTGGGGGGGAGCAGACTGCATGGGGCGGGGAGGAGTTTGGTGGGGGGGGATCAGACTGCACGGGGCGGGGAGGAGTTTGGTGGGGGGGGATCAGACTGCACGGGGCGGGGAGGAGTTTGGTGGGGGGGAGCAGACTGCACGGGGCGGGGAGGAGTTTGGTGGTGGGGGGGGAGCAGACTGCACGGGGCGGAGAGGAGTTTGGTGGGGTGGGGGAGCAGACTGCACGGGGCGGAGAGGAGTTTGGTGGGGGGGGATCAGACTGCACGGGGCGGGGAGGAATTTGGTGGGGGGGGATCAGACTGCACGGGGCGGGGAGGAATTTGGTGGGGGGGGATCAGACTGCACGGGGCGGGGAGGAGTTTGGTGGTGGGGGGAGCAGACTGCACGGGGCAGGGAGGAGTTTGGTGGTGGGGGGGAGCAGACTGCACGGGGCGGGGAGGAGTTTGGTGGGGTGGGGGAGCAGACCGCACGGGGCGGAGAGGAGTTTGGTGGGGTGGGGGAGCAGACCGCACGGGGCGGGGAGGAGTTTGGTGGGGTGGGGGAGCAGACCGCACGGGGCGGGGAGGAGTTTGGTGGGGTGGGGGAGCAGACCGCACGGGGCGGGGAGGAGTTTGGTGGGGTGGGGGAGCAGACCGCACGGGGCGGGGAGGAGTTTGGTGGGGTGGGGGAGCAGACCGCACGGGGCGGAGAGGAGTTTGGTGGGGTGGGGGAGCAGACTGCACGGGGCGGAGAGGAGTTTGGTGGGGTGGGGGAGCAGACTGCACGGGGCGGGGAGGAGTTTGGTGGGGTGGGGGAGCAGACTGCACGGGGCGGGGAGGAGTTTGGTGGGGGGGGGATCAGACTGCACGGGGCGGAGAGGAGTTTGGTGGTGGGGGGGGATCAGACTGCACGGGGCGGGGAGGAGTTTGCGGGGGGGAGGGGTTGCCGCGCCGTCTCTGAGGCAGGAGCAGGATGAGGGGGAGTAGGGAAAGTAGCCGCAGTGGCTTGTGGCCATTGCAGGGCCAGGGCAGGCCTGGTGCAGCGGAAGTGACATCACAACGGGGCTTTGACGAGGGAGCGACGCGGTTGGTCCCGCGCTCGTGTAACTCCAAGTGTCAGCGACGCATCCTGGGACTTGTAGTTCTCATAGTGCGGCCTCCCGGGGCATGTCGCAGTCCGCTCCGCCCCTATCATAGCCCCGCCCCCCGTCATAGCCCCGCCCAGCGTGTTCCAGCTTCTCCCCGCCCCCATCTGCATTTCAGGACGTCCCCGCAGCGCCACTCAGGCCCTGCTCACGTCTGCCCGCGCCCTCTGCACGGCCCCCCCCCGCCCGACCTGCACCCCCTGCCCCACCTCAGTGCATTCCTCACTCCCAGCCCAATCTGCATCCCCTTCCCCACCCCCCAGTCCATTCTGCACCCCCTGCCCAATCTGCACCCCCTTCCCCACCCCCAGTCCATTCTGCACCCCCTGCCCAACCTGCACCCCTTTCCCCACCCCCAGTCCATTCTGCACCCCCTGCGCAATCTGCACCCCTTTCCACACCCCCAGTCCATTCTGCACCCCCTGCCCAATCTGCAACCCTTTCCCCACCCCCAGTCCATTCTGCACCCCCTGCCCAATCTGCACCCCTTTCCCCACCCCCAGTCCATTCTGCACCCCCTGCCCAATCTGCACCCCTTTCCCCACCCCCAGTCCATTCTGCACCCCCTGCCCAATCTGCACCCCTTTCCCCACCCCCAGTCCATTCTGCACCCCCTGCCCAGTCTGCATTCCCTTCCCCACCCCCAGTCCATTCTGCACCCCCTGCCCCACCCCCAGTCCATTCTGCACCCCCCGCCCAATCTGCATTCCCTTCCCCACCCCCAGTCCATTCTGCACCCCTTGCCCAATCTGCACTCCCTTCCCCACCCCCAGTCCATTCTGCACCCCCCGCCCAATCTGCACTCCCTTCCCCACCCCCAGTCCATTCTGCACCCCTGCCCAATCTGCACCCCTTTCCCCACCCCAGTCCATTCTGCACCCCCTGCCCAATCTGCACCCCTTTCCCCACCCCCAGTCCATTCTGCACCCCTGCCCAATCTGCACCCCTTTCCCCACCCCCAGTCCATTCTGCACCCCTGCCCAATCTGCACCCCTTTCCCCCCCCCAGTCCATTCTGCACCCCCTGCCCAATCTGCACCCCTTTCCCCACCCCCAGTCCATTCTGCACCCCCTGCCCATTCTGCACTCCCTTCCCCACCCCCAGTCCATTCTGCACCCCCCGCCCAATCTGCACTCCCTTCCCCACCCCCAGTCCATTCTGCACCCCCCGCCCAATCTGCACTCCCTTCCCCACCCCCAGTCCATTCTGCACCCCTTGCCCAATCTGCACCCCCTCCCCCACCCCCATCCATTCTGCACCCCTTGCCCAATCTGCACCCCCTCCCCCACCCCCAGTCCATTCTGCACCCCCTGCCCAATCTGCACTCCCTTCCCCACCCCCAGTCCATTCTGCACCCCTTGCCCAATCTGCACTCCCTTCCCCACCCCCCAGTCCATTCTGTACCCCCTTCCCAATCTGCACTCCTTTCCCCACCCCTCCAGTCCATTCTGCACCCCCTTCCCAATCTGCACCCTCTTCCCCACCCCCAGTCCATTCTACACCCCCACCCAACCTGCACGTGTTACCCCCCTGTCAGCCGACGGTCAGGGCAGTGAGTCCCTTAAGACCGGCTGAAGTTCTTTTAAATTGTGCTTGGTTCTGTTACAGCAACTGAAGGAGTCAGGTTAAAGCTTAAACAGTTACTATTTATTGTTACAGGGTAAACTTAGTTGTTAAATGCTACTACTGTGTTACAGATAACACAAACACTACAAAGGACAGGACAGAAATTACACTAATAAGTTACTTACAGGTACCATGAAACCCTTTGGTTCTCTGAGCTCTTATTAAATGCATGCAAAATAGACACATAGCAGGTATATATTCTCACCCCTGCGTTCCAGACTTGGCGTGGCCAGCGTCTTTCTCTCAATCCCTCGGGAAGAAGTAGGGCGAGGTTGGGCGTCCCACAGACCTCGGGAGACAATCAATACCTGCCAGCAGGTATAGATGATTGGAGCTCAAATGGGGTGGGCTGCTGAACCTCTTTTATACCCCTTGGGTCATGTAGGCTTCTTCCTGGTCTCAAGTGGCCAATTAGGAAAAATGGCTTTGAACGCCAAGTTTCCCACGAAGGGTGCAAAGCATAATTTACACCTGGGAAAATGCAGACAATGGGCACCTCTGGTATGTGATGGGCGAAGATTCCTCTCCTGGGACAGTGCAGGCGTGTCAATTACTGGTACTAGCCATCAGGGCGACGGGAGGCCCCGGGTCGTCAGCTAGCCCATTTACTGTCTGGTTTCTGTTTATGGTAGAGTCAGGGACAGGCAGCAAACCTGTGTTCCCAGGGCATCAAAGGCTGACTGCCTTTCTCTTGCTCTCGGGGGGGGGGGGGAACAAGATGGGGTTCGTGGAAAAACAAGATGGGGTTTTGCGTCTGGCTACACCCCCCCAGGCCATTCTACACCCCCCCCAACCTGCAACTGTTACTGCCCCCCCCAGTCCTTTCAACACCCCCCACCCAACCTTCACCTGTTACCCCCCCAGGCCATTCTACCCCCCCCACCCAACCTGCACCTGTTACCCCCCTCGGGCCATTCTACACCCCCCACCCAACCTGCACCTGTTACCCCCCCAGGCCATTCTACCCCCCCCCCCCAGTCCTTTCAACACCCCCCACCCAACCTGCACCTGTTACCCCCCCCAGGCCATTCTACACCCCCCACCCAACCTGCACCTGTTACCCCCCCCCAGTCCTTTCAACACCCCCCTCATAACCTGCACCTGTTACCCCCCAGGCCATTCTACACCCCCCTCATAACCTGCCCCTGTTACCCCCCCAGGCCATTCTACACCCCCCACCTCCAGTGCATGGAACACACCCCACCCGAGCTGCACTCTCCTCCCACCCTCTGTGCACTCAACACCTCAACCCAACCTGCACCCCCATTCTTCTCACTCTCCAGTCCATTCAAAACCCCTAGTCCAATGTACACCCCCATTTCCCCGCTTCCCAGTCCAACCTGCATCCCTAACCCTATCTGCCCCCAGTGCATTCAACACCGTCAGCCCAACCCACACCCCCTTTCATCCCACCCCCAACCCATCACACCCCCAGTCTAACAGCACCCCCACTCCTTCTACCTCAGCCCAACCTGCCCCCCCATTATCTGCGCTGCAGCCGATCCGGCACCTCCTTTCCCTCACTTCCCCAGTGCATTACAACACCCCCCAGCCAATCTTATCCCTCATGCGGGCCCTCCCTCGCCTCGACCATATTTTTATCCTTCCTCTCCACAATGTCAAACCAACATGTCCCCCCAGCCCCTTTCTCCATTCATGGGGTCTATCAGTCCCCCGTTTTGCTCCCTGCAACACCCCCCAGCTCACCCTGACCTGTGTCCTATTCCTGCCCATCCCCCGTACGTGGGACCTCTCACCTCCCTGTTGGCTTCCTTCCCAACCCGCACACCCCTATCTCGCCAGGTCTGCGACCTACCAGCCTCTGTGATTCAGAGACCAGGAACAGCTAAGAGGAGAGTTTGGAGAGGGAGTTCTCCAGGTAAAAGAGGAGTAAAAACGGGACCCTTGTGGTAAGTGGCTGTCTGGAGTGTGTGTTTGTGTGTGTGGGGGGGGGGGGGGGGAGTTATTTGCAGTGTGCTGAGCTTGTGTTTGTCTGGTTGGCTTGTTTGGTTGGTTGGTTTGTTTGTTTGAAGGTGCTTCTAAAAGGTTTGAAATCTAGAAGCCTCTGTTAATTGGCTGAGCCTCAGTCAGGGGGAGGGGCTACCAGAGCTATATAAGCCTGTGACTCAGCGACCAGGAACAGCTAACAGGAGAGTTTGGAGAGGGAGGTTAGAGGGCACTAGTGACTTCTGGCCTTCTTTAAAACATAACTCTTAGAATAATCTCTATTCCAGAGGTTTAAAAAGAATCCCAGTTTATACTTAAGCTTATTCATTAGAAAAATGGAGACAGAAGCCCAGCAGCAGAGTGGGGGCTATCCTGTTTATTGTGTCGAGTGTAACATGTATGATTACCTGCCCTGTGGGCGGGTGGTGTATGTGTGCACCCATTGCAAGGAGCTCCTGCCCCTCAGAGACCGAGTTCGGGCTTTGGAGGCCAGAGTGGCTGAACTGGAGGATCTCAGAGAGTCAGAGAGCTATGTTGATGAGACTTTCCGGGACACTGTAGTACTGTCCCACCTCCAGTCTGAGAGCCCCAGTGCTCTTAAGGAGGATGAAAGTCTCAAGGGAAAAGAGCATTCAATGGGAGCAGAGGGAAACCATCCCGTAGTTGGGACCCTCCTCCCAGAGGATGTTGCGGTATCCTCTCGCACTGAGGATACCTCTGATGGGGAGGGAATGCCAGTTAGGAAGAGGCAGGTGTTAGTAGTGGGTGATTCGATCGTTAGAAACATAGATAGTTGGGTTTGTGATGACCGGGAGAACCGTATGGTCACTTGCCTGCCTTGTGCGAAGGTTGCGGATCTCAAAGATTTTGAGGAACAGCTAGCCAAAAACTCAAAAAACATTTTGTTATTTCTTTTTAAGTACATTAGAAGCAGGAAGCCTGCTACAAAACCTGTGAGTCCCCTAGATGATCGAGCTATAAAAGGAGCAATCAAGGAAGATAAATTCATTGCGGAGAAACTAAATGATTTCTTTGCTTCAGTCTTCACGGCTGAGGACGTTGGGGAGATTCCTGAATCTGCACCGTCCTTTGTGGGGGATGAATCTGAGGAACTGTCCCGGATTGAAGTGTCATTAGAGGAGGTTTTGGAACAAATAGAAAAACTTAATGTTAACAAATCTCCAGGACCGGATGGCATTCATCCAAGAGTTCTAAAAGGACTCAAATGGGAAATTGCTGGGCTATCATCTGTGGTTTGTAACCTATCCTTTAAATCGGCTTCCGTACCTAACGACTGGAAGGTAGCCAACGTGACACCAATATTTTAAAAGGGCTCTCGAGGCGATCCTGGCAATTACAGAGCGGTAAGTCTAAGTTCAGTACCAGGCAAATTAGTTGAAACAATAGTAAAGAATAAAATTGTGAGGCATGTAGAAGAACATAATTTGTTGGACAAAAGTCAACATGGTTTCTGTAAAGGGAAATCATGTCTGCATGTTTGTTAACCCCTTCAGAGAACTCTAATAGATAAGACAAGGGGGATCCAGTAGATATAGTATACTTAGATTTTCAGAAAGCCTTTGACAAGGTCCCTCACCAAAGGCTCTTGTGTAAATTCCTTAGCCACGGGATAAGAGGGAAGGTCCTTTCTTGGATCGAGAACTGGTTAAAAGGCAGGAAACAAAGGGTAGGAAGAAATGGTAAATTTTCAGAATGGAGACGGGTAACTAGTGATGTCCCCCAAGGGTCAGTCCTGGGACCAATCCTTTTCAACTTATTCATAAATGATCTGGAGAAAGGGGTAAGCAGTGAGGTGGTAAAGTTTGCGGACGATACCAAACTGTTTAGGATAGTCAAGACAGAAGCAGACTGTGAGGGACTCCAAAAAGATCTCACCAAACGGAGTGATTGGGCAACAAAATGGCAAATGAAATGTAATATGGATAAGTGTAAAGTAATGCACATCGGGAAAAATAACCCCAGCTATACGTACAGTATGATGGGGGCTAATTTGGCTATGACAAATCAGGAAAGAGATCTTGGAGTTATCGTGGACAGTTCTCTGAAAACTTCCACACAGTGTGCAGCGGCGGTTAAAAAGGCAAATAGGATGCTAGGAATTATTAGGAAAGGGATAGAAAATAAGACCCAGAATATCTTACTGCCCCTGTATAAAACTATGGTACGCCCACATCTTGAATACTGTTGAGAAAGTAGAAAGGATTATACTGTAAGAGAAAGATGAATTATGCTGTAATAATTGAATAAGTGAAAGGAATACTGTTGGTCTCTGAACAGGAAGGAGAAAAGTATGTTAATGTTGTTTGTAGGTATGCAGATCAGAGTGCTAGCCAGAGTTAATAGGAAAAGGAACATTAGGTGTTAGGGAGAAAGCAATTGAGATGGACAGGAGATATGGACTGTGTGATTGATGTGGAAATGAAGATACTTGACTAGCCTCACACTAATTATGTGACGTTTTGCCCCTCTTTTAATCCTGTTAATTTTGGCTTTCTTTTGACTGTATAAATCAAGGGGTTTGAACCTTGAATGGCACTCACATTTTCTGAGTGCATTTAGCAGAGCAGCTTTGCTAATAAAGAGAGCGGTCTGACAAATCTGAGTCCTTTCTGACTTTGACAATTTGGAGGTCCCACCGAGATGGCAACCGTCTTCGCTGGAACTGTGTGATCCCTGACTGTCTTGCAGGATGACCGTGGTAGCCGGCACCTGGGCATTTGGCCGGAGCGGTTCTCTGCCAGAATGGAAAGGTGCACAACCACAGCGAAGTCTACGCCATCGAACCTGTTGGTTCCCGCTCTGTTCTGGTAGGGATCCCGGGATCTAACATCAGGACTCTGATCAGGTAATTATTTCTATGTTTTGTCCGGACTGAGGACTGTCTTGTCTCTGTGTCTATCCGTCTTCCCTGTGGTGTGAGTGAGTCTGGGAGCCATCCCTGTCCGGGGACTGGCTGACCAAGGGGCTCCTGTCCCCGCGGTCTGTGAGACTGGAATCTGCACAATCGCAGCCGCACCGCACCTTGGATAAAATCCTTGGAGTGAACGCAAGGGCGATTGAGGCAGTAGCCTGTGGGCTTCTTCTGTGTGTTGCACTGGGCACCGCTCTGACGAACCCGAATTTCCTCCTTGTGTGATTGGTGTATGAAGTCCTCCTGTATGGGTAAGCAGACGTCTAAGCGGGGATAGTTCCCTAAAGCGACCCCGGCTCAGTTTATATATTTTAGAAAGGGTCCAGATCCCTGTACATTTCTGGAAAAATGATCTAGATTGACTCTGGGGATCCCAAAACTCAGTGGCCACTGTTAGGATCTTGGAACAAAGACCAAGTGGACGTCTTAAAAGACAAACTTGGCCTTCCCAAAACTGAATTGGCTAGAGGAGAGGTAGATTGCTTCATGCAGTGGTGGAATGAGGCAAATCTTAGATGGACTGAATCGAAGCTTGCCTCCCTTAAAAATTCTAATTATAAGTAAAAAGCTTTATTGGAAACCTCCTCTCCCACCACCAGACCGAGCGCTTCCCTTTACCCCGTCCTCCGAGAAGACTCAGACCGGTCCCACTTGGAGCTATAAACCCTGGACCCACACGGCGCTCCACTCAATTGTAAAAGGTTTTCCAAAGCCCCAGGAAAACCCTACCAGAGGAATTTTTGCTAGTGTGCAATGCCTATGAATCCTCTGAAGCAGACCTCCTGCAACTGTGTAAGCTACTTATAACCCCTAGTGAGCAAGAAAAAAAAATGGCTCCTGATAGCAAATTGGCCCACCACTGAGCATCCTTCTAATTGACCAGACATTGGTCCTGACGCTGCCTACTGGAACAAATGTAAGAATCAAGCTAAGTGCCTGCATGAGGCCATTCCCCAAGTATGGACTCCAAAAACCAACTGGATGGCCATACATTGCTGTAAACAGCAACAGAGAGAGAACCCAGGGAACTATCACACCCGACTGACTGATGGGTTGTTTTTTTTTCTGCAACATTCTGGTATACAGCGACCGGGTGAAAATGGACAGGGCGCCCTGGCGCATGCGTTTGTTAATGGCCTCCTACCTGCTATTAGCAGTATGTTAAAGCAAATAAGTGTTGGATGGGAGGCCAAGACCATGGACAAATTGCAAGCAGTGGCAGAGCATTGCCACAGCACTTTAAAAGGGAAAGAGGAGCAGTCCTCACAAAAGCTAATGGCTCTGCAAATACAGCATTATTCAGGGCAGGGCAGACAGTACCGGGAACGGGGAGGGTACCAAGAACAGGGATGAGGTCGGAGAAGGGGTCATGGGACTGGGTTTTTGGGATTTAGAGGTTTCAGCTCCAGTCATATTCACCCTGCGGGAACAAGACATTATTGTCCCGTGTTCCAGTGCTGTAACACCCCTATCCTCCCAGTTCGAAAGGCTGATGGGAAATCATGGCTGTTTGTTCAGGATCTTCAAGCCATTAACTGCATTGTTGTACCCACCTTTCCTGTAGTCCCTAACCCAGCAACTATTCTGGCTTCTATCCCGCCAGATGCAACTCATTTTACTGTTGTTGATCTGTGTTCTGCTTTCTTTTCTGTCCCGGTTCACCCTAAGTCCCAGTATCTTTTTGCCTTTTCTTACAAAGGGCAGCAGTACACATGGACCATGCTTCCCTTGGGGTTCTTACTCAGGAGCATGGTGACAAAAATCATCCAGTGGCCTATTTCTCTGCCACCTTGGACCCTGTTGCCCAGGGTTTACCCCTCTGCCTGCGTGCTGTGGCTGCTGCGGCACGCCTAGTCGAAATGGCTGAGTCCCTTGTCCTCTGCTCTCCTCTTTCTCTCATGGTCCCCCGCTCTATAGAAACTCTCCTGCTACAACGTAATACAGCTCACCTTTCCTCCGCCCGCCTCACTAGGTACGAACTTTTATTGCTTTTGGCTTCACATATCACCATAAAGCGCTGTTCTCAGTTGAACCCTGCCACTCTCCTTCCTCTGTCTGATGACGGTGAACCCCACGACTGCCTTGAGCTGTCTCTGCTGTCACCGTCCCGCGCCCCGACCTTTCTGATGTCCCTCTCTCTAACTCCGACCTTGTGTTAGTCACTGACGGTTCCTGCTTTCGAGATAGACAAGGTCGTCTCCTTGCAGGATATGCTGCGGTATCGCTCTCTGAAACCCTAGAATCTGCGCCGTTACCTTCTGTGACAGCGCAAGTCGCTGAACTAGTTGCCCTAACCCGCGCTTGCTTTCTGGCTGACGGGCACTCCGCCACCATTTCTACTGATTCTCGTTACGCTTTTGGGGTTGTACATGACTTTGGCACCCTCTGGCAAGCTCGGGGTTTCCTTACCACTGCTGGTGCCCCTATCAAGAATGGCCCCTACATTGCTGCTCTCCTGTATGCAGTTTTACTCCCATCTGCATTAGCTATTGTTAAGTGCCCTGGCCACTCCACAGCAGATGCTGATGTTGCTAAGGGTAATGCTGCCATAGAACCTTCCCCCGGTGCGTTTCTCGGTTCCCTTTCTGTTTCTGTACCACCGCCGTCCCTTTCTGACCTCACCCTGCTCCAAGACTCTGCCCCAGAAGCAGAAAAAGACTCCTGGGTCGCCCCGGGTTGCTCTCTATACCCCGATTCCCGTCGGTGCTCGCCTACTGGTACCTTTGTGGCCCCCTTTTCACTCTACCCCTCTCTGGCCGCCCTGCTTCACGATGTTTCGCATGTCGGGAAGGAGGGGATGGTCTCTGCTGTAACTAAGGCAGGATGGTGAGCCCCACATTTCAGCTGTTTTGCAGCCCACCACTGTACCGCCTGTACCACTTGCCAAAGCTACAATGTTGGCAAACCTGTAAAGGTAGCTCACGGGTTCTGGGGCCTGCCCCAAGCACCGTTCTTGCATTGGCAGCTTGATTTTGTACAAATGCCTAAGTGTCAACGATATGAATTTATTTTGGTTATGGTATGCTTATTTTCGGGTTGGATTGAAGCCTTTCCTTGTCACAAAGCTGATTCACTGTCTGTTGCCAAATGTTTGTTAAATCATATTATGCCTGCAAAAGGAATTCCTGCCACTCTGTCCAGTGACCGGGGTACACATTTTACTGGACAACTTGTTCAGCACTTGGATCGTGTGTTACATGTCACACACCTGCTGCACTGTCCCTACCACCCACAGAGCGCAGGTGCAGTTGAAAAATGAAATGGTGTGATTAAAAAAATAAGCTTGCAAAAAATTTTGTGACTCTACAGGGTTAAGCTGGCCAGCAGCCTTACCGTTGGCTCTTATGGAAATTCAATCCACCCCATCCCAAAGACATAAATTAAGTCCTTTTGAAATTGAGAACAATGGCTACCATTACTCCAGTCTCAGACGTGAACTTGACTCGCAGTATACTCCTTCAGTACTGCAAGGGACTAATGCAAGCTGTAAGTCACTTCCATTCACAGGTTCAAGCTGCCTGGCCGACGGACCCCACCTCTGATGCCTGTCACGCTCTCGAGACAGATGATTGGGTCTACGTACGACACCACCATCAAACACGCCTTGGAACCCCGGTGGAAGGGCCCGCATTAGGTGCTGCTCAGTACCCAGACGGCTGTTAAGCTATCCGGCATCGCAGCATGGATACAGGCTTGGCAGTGTAAGAAGGCACCACCCCCTGCGGACCAATCATCGCCTCAGGACCACGCAGAGTCAATTTTGACTCCAGAAGAAGACGTAGAGGAACAGCCTGCAATACCTTACAACCTACGTTCGCGTAAGGGTTGCCTGAAGCAGATGAGGACCAAAAGGAAGGCCCAGGAAGAAGCAGTAGTGAGCCTAGCGCCTGCTGCCTGGTGGACATAAAACCGTGACTGTGGTTCCCTCAGCTGAGGTTGCCAGAACCAGAAGGGTCTTGCCTCCAACATGTGCCTCTGGTGGGGCCTGTTCCTCCGCCACTGGTGTCTTAAGGTCTGGGGAATCCACAATGACAATGACAATTCTTTTATCCACCAGCAAGTATGGATCGCTCAGACCCTTAATATCTCTAATTGCTGGGTCTGCAGCCACATCCCAGCCCACTCGCAAGCTGGTTCCTGTCTTGGCAATCCCACTTAATTCCCCAGGCCTCACCGGAGGACCTCATCCGTTTAACAAGACATGGAACAGTAATGACACTTGGGAAGTAGTGGGAATCAATGTATCTAAATGGATAAGTGTGGAGGAGGGAAAAGGTCACTGGTGTTGGGTGTGGAATGGGACGGGGCTGAATCTGGGGAGGAGCAGTTGTCTAAGATCGGAGAATGAAATCACTCTCATGCTCCCCCTACAGCCACCCTAGTGAGAACAGTACAATCTTTCAATGCCATGCAAATAACACCACTCCCCGTAAGGAGAATCACCGTGTGAGAATCACTGCGGGACAAAAGCCAGTTAACTGGTCGGGTATCTGTTATCCGGCCCTACTCTTCCCACAGTTCTGAGCGTTAGAGTCCTTCCCACGAGAACGCCTCCGTCATTTTAGGTGAAAAAGAAGGGACTTGTAAGATGCCCAACGGTATGTGAATCACATAAGCCCCTTAGCTTGGGAAGAGACTATTGGTGGTTCCTTTATCCCATTTGGGGGAGTAATACATCATGCAAAAAGACTTCTGAGGTTACAAGCAGTAGTTGAAATCATGGCAAATGAAACTGGAGAAAGTTTAAGGGCCCTGGCCAAAGAAACAGGAGCGATCCAACAGGTGGCCCCTGTGGGGAAAATCAAATAACTCCAATTGTGTCTAAGGGGGGACTGTGCAGAAATCATAACTTTCTAAAAGAAAACTGCTGGAAGGGTTAAAAAGTTTTCCAGGCCTCTCTCCCTGTAACAGAGAGTCATTTGTAAGGGTCTTTGATTAGAGCTAATTTGATTTCTATCTCAAATTCATGGATACTCCTAGTCTGTCACAATTTGTCATGCAAACCCTTATCTTTGTCACAGTTTGCCTTGTAGACTCCTCCACTCAAGTTCTCATGTGGCTTTGTGTACTGTAAAAACTTACTTCTAGCACTCCTGGGGGGAACAGAAGTCTCAGAGTGCTTCTGCTGAGACTTTGAGATGTTAAAGAAGAACAATCCACAATTGAACTGTCTAAGCATCCTGTATATAGGATACCTGAATCTGTCTGTCAGGGCTGCTGCTTCACTCTTGGAAGTGACAGCCTGCATGCATGCATCCTAAAGTTTTCCCTTCTAGGTTTCTCTCCTGCCTCACTGATTTGACCTCTGGCCTCGGACCCTTCTGGGGGCTCTGTACCCCAGGGGAGCGAGATTTCCCCCTTCACCCCCCAAAACCGTCAGGCATTGGCTATAGTTCTGGCAGCAAAAGGAGGGACCTGAGCTCTCATTGGCAAAGAATGTTGTGTGTGTATATATACCTGACAACACCAATGATGTAATAGATCGCGCTAGCCCCTTGGAACAGATTGCGTACCTTTCCCACAAAGAGCCAAGTTCCCTGTGGAAATGGCTAAGTAACTTGTCCAATTTCTCTGGGGTAGGAAACTGGTTGTTTCAGGGAGCCCTGACTATCCTATTTGGGATCTTAATGATTTTTGTATGTTTTCAGTTAATCTCCTGTTGTATCCAAAACTGTGCAAGACATGTCACACAGCTAGCCACCCCTCACCAGAGTGCTAATCTGATGATTTTAAATATCACTGATGAACAGGGAGACAAAGAACGGGTAATGTACGGAACCCAGTAGTTGTTGGTCATAGGCGTGGCTTGACCAAAAGGAGGGATTGTGAAGGTAGAAAGAATTATACTGTAAGAGAGAGATGAATTATGCTGTAATAATTGAATAAGTGAAAGCAATACTGTTGCTCTCTGAACAGGAAGAAGAAAAGTATGTTAATGTTGTTTGTAGGTATGCAGATCAGAGTGCTAGCCAGAGTTAATAGGAAAAAGAACATTAGGTGTTAGGGAGAAAGCAATTGAGATAACCAAGGAGACATGGACAGGGGATTGCTGTGTGCTTGATGTGGAAATGAAGATACTTGACTAGCCTCACACTAATTATGTGAAGTTTTGCCCCTCTTTTAATCCTGTTAATTTTGACTGTATAAATCAAGGGGTTTGAACCTTGTATGGCACTCACATTTTCTGAGTGCATTTAGCAGAACAGCTTTGCTAATAAACAGAGCGGTCTGGCAAATCTGAGAGTCCTGTCTGACTTTGACACTGCGTACAGATGTGGTCTCCTCACCTCAAAAAAGATATTTTGGCCTTGGAAAGGGTTCAGAAAAGGGCAACTAAAATGATTAGGGGTTTGGAACGGGTCCCATATGAGGAGAGGTTAAAGCGACTGGGACTTTTCAGTTTAGAAAAGAGGAGACCGAGGGGGGATATGATAGAGGTCTATAAAATCATGAGTGGTGTGGAGAGGGCAGATAAAGAAAAGTTATTTATTAGTTCCCATAACAGAAGAACTAGAGGACACCAAATGAAATTAACGGGTAGCAGGTTTAAAACTAATAAAGTGTTTCACGCAGCGCGTAGTCAACCTGTGGAACTCCTTGCCAGAGGAGGCTGTGAAGGCTGGGACTATAACAGAGTTTAAAGAGAAGCTAGATAATTTCATGGAGGTCAGGTCCATAAAAGGCTATTAGCCACAGGATAGAAATGGTGTCCCTGGCCTCTGTTCATCAGAGGCTGGAGAAGGATGGCAGGAGACAAATCGCTTGATCATTGTCTTCGGTCCACCCTCTCCAGGGCACCTGGTGCTATGTTCTTATGTAGATGGTATCATGAGTCCACGAAAGCTCATGATCCTAGCTACATTGTTTGTTAGTCTATAAAGTGCTACCAGACCATTTGCTGTTGTTGTTTTTCTTTTATTTCCAGCTGCTATGAACTAGCATCCCGTGGCTACCTGTCACCCCTTCAGTCATGACAGCATTTTAGTGTTTAAGACGGTATTATCTAGGGTTATTTTTAGTTACTACTTATGCTTAAGGCTTTTTCCGCCTTGTGTCTTTATTTGGCTCGAGTACTGTCTTACAGGCTCATTGCATTATTGCCTTCGATATAAATTAAGCATCACCTAGCAAATAGTTAGTCCTGCAGGCACCAGTGCTAAGGGGGACTGGAAGTTCTTACTGTAGTCTCTAATCCAGCATTTCTCAAACTGGGTCGCAAGCCCCAGGGGGGTCGTGAGCAACTTGGGGGGGGGGGTTTGCAGCTGGATTGGGTTTTTCACTTGTGACCCCTCTCCCCTGGGCTGTGAAGAGCGGCAGGGCGGCGGAAGGCAGCTGCCAGCAAGCCGCACAGCGTGGCCGGGGTCATGGGACTTCAGGAGTGTGGCTCAGCTGCAGGAGGCAGCAAGGCAGCGGGAGAGTGGATGCGGAGCAGAAAAGAGGCACAGACGAGAAAGAGATGGGGGAAAGGAGCCTGCAGGGGGGAGGGCGTTAAGGACTGCACGTGCCATGAAGGAACCCCAGGAGGGCAAGGAGTCTGGTGAGAAGGGGGGGAGGAAGCGACCCAGGGCAGTGAGGGTGGGTGGCCACACAAATTCGTTTAGCATTTTAGGGGGTGGTGGTATCACGAATGTTGAGAACCCCTGCTGTAATCCATGTTCCAGCAATCACTTACATGAGTTTAACATCACGTTTTTATGTATGTTTTACCCTAGAAATACACAAACCTTTTACTTTGGAAATACATCTAAATGCCTGGTGTTCTGTTCATATTCTTTTGCACGGGTGTCGCAGTTTATTCATATTTAAGAGCTTCTGTTTTAATTTATTGCTCACCATTTTAGAGTTAGATGTTATCACTGACTTTTTAGTTGTTCTGTTCCCAGCACTTATCAGCTCAGCGGTATTGCTCGCTGCTGGCGGGTTAGGGGCTAAGCTCACCACAACAGATTTAGTGGTTTTCTCTAGGACTGTCAATGTACAGACGACTACACGATTAACCAATAAGCCTCAAGTTATTGGTAAATCCTGTCGATTACACGCATTCTCCCATCTCACCCGCTGTCTGAGGCAGCAAGGAGGGAGGAGGCGTTAGCTGATAAAAGCTGTCTTCCCACAGGTAAGTCAGCTTGTCACAAGAAGGGAGGTTCCAAAGAGGCTGCAGAAAGGCTGTTCTCAGTGGTGACAGATGGCAGAACAAGGAGCAATGGTCTCAAGTTGCGGTGGGAGAGGTCCAGGTTGGATATTAGGAAAAACTATTTCCCTAGGCGGGTGGGGAAACACTGGGATGGGTTCCCTAGGGAGGCAGTGGAGTCTCCATCCCTAGAGGTGTTTAAGTGTCGGCTTGACACAGCCCTGGCCGGGTTGATTTAGTTGGGATTGGTCCTGCCTAGCGCAGGGGGCTGGACTTGACCTTCTGAGGTCTCTTCCAGCTCTGTGGTTCTAGGATTCTGAGAGAGCGTCTGCACTGGCATGTGCTTTTACGCAAGAGCATCCGTGCCAGTGTGGACGCTCTCTTGCGCAATAAACTCCGATGGCCGTTTTAACCATCGGCCTTTCTTGCGCAAGAAATTCCTGTTACCTGTCCGCACTGGCCTGTGCCGGAAGGGCTCTTGCGCAAGAGCCTTCTTCCTGAGCAGGAGCATCCTAGTTCTTGCGCCAGGAGCCCTGGTTGTACACAGGAGAAGGTCAGTTTCCTTGCGCAAGCACACACGGCCAGTGTAGACAGGCAGCAAGTTTCCGCGCAAGAGCGGCCGCTTTGGCGCGAGATGGCGCCAGTGCAGACACAGCATTAGTGTTTTCAAACCAGACGCAGCTGAGGCAGCCCCCCCCCAACCCGCCTCACGCTGCCCCGCTGCACTTTGTAAGGCAGCAGCAGTATCTGCCTGTCCCACACAAGCCCGCTGGGCAGTTGGGTGTGTGTGTGGGGGGGTATTTGGTGGGGGGAGCTGACTGCTGGGGGTAGGGAGGAGCAGAGTGGGGGGTTGGGGAGGAGCAGACTGAATGAAGAGTTTGGTGGGGGGAGCAGAGTGGGGAGGTTGGGGAGGAGCAGACTGAATGAAGAGTTTGGTGGGGGAGCAGAGTGGGGGGGGGTTTGGTGGTGCTGGAGTAGACTGCAGGGGGGGTTGGGGTGGAGTAGAGTGCAGGGGGGGCAGAGTGGGGGGTTGGGGGGCAGACTACAGGGAGGTTTGGTGGGCGGCAAGAGTGGGGGTTGGGGGGCAGACTACAGGGAGGTTTGGTGGGGGGCAGAGTGGGGGGTTGGGGGGTTTGGTGGGGGTCAGAGTGGGGGGTTGGGGGTCAGAGTGGGGGGTTGGGGGGCAGACTACAGGGGGTTTGGTGGGGGGGCAGAGTGGCGGGTTGGCAGGTCCTGACGCCACAGGACAAGCCGGCTGGGCAGTTTGGGGGGGGGTCTCTGAGGCGGAGGGGGGCCGAGGGGAGCAGGGAAAGTAGCCGCGGTGGCTTGTGGGAAACGTTCCGTGCCCCAATCCGCAGCTCCCATGGGCTGTTCGATTAGGCGGGAGCAGCGAAAGTGACATCACAATCCAGCCGCTGATCCAGGGGTTGGTCTCGCGCGGTGTCACGCCCAGCGTGAGCGATGCATCCTGGGAGTTGTAGTTCCCACAGTGCGGCCTCCCGGGGCGTGTCTCAGTGCGCCCCGCCCCAATCATAGCCACGCCCCTCCCGCCCCGGCCGTCATAGCCACGCCCAGCGTGTTCCAGCCTCTCCCCGCCCCCAGCTGCATCGTAGGGCGCCCCCGCAGCGCTACTCAGGCCCCGCCCCTGTCTGCCCCCGCCCCGCGATCCTCAGCCCCCCCTGCTCTGCACAGCCCCCCCCCCCGAGCTGAATCCCCCTCCCCCACCTTCCACCCGACCTGCATCCCCCGCTCCATTCTACACCCCCCCAACCTGCACCTGTTACCCCCCACCCAACCTGCACCTTTTACCCCCCCGGGCCATTTTACCCCCCCCACCCAACCTGTACCTGTTACCCCTCCCCCCAGGCCATTCTACACCCCCCACCCAACCTGCACCTGTTACCCCCCCCAGGCCATTCTACACCCCCCACCCAACCTGCACCTGTTACCCCCCCAGGCCATTCTACACCCCCCACCCAACCTGCACCTGTTACCCCCCCCAGGCCATTCTACACCCCCCACCCAACCTGCACCTGTTACCCCCCCCAGGCCATTCTACACCCCCCACCCAACCTGCACCTGTTACCCCCCCAGGCCATTCTACACCCCCCACCCAACCTGCACCTGTTACCCCCCCCAGGCCATTCTACACCCCCCACCCAACCTGCACCTGTTACCCCCCCCAGGCCATTCTACACCCCCCCCCCCCACCCCCCACCCAACCTGCACCTGTTACCCCTCCAGGCCATTCTACACCCCCCCACCCAACCTGCCCCTGTTACCCCCCCAGGCCATTCTACACCCCCCACCCAACCTGCACCTGTTACCCTCCCAGTCCTTTCAACACCCCCCTCTCAACCTGCAAGCCCCTCCCCCGGCCCCCAGTCCATTCTACCCCCTCCCCCAGTCCTTTCAACACTCCCAGCGCAACCTGCACCCCTCTTCCCCAGTCCATTCAATACCCCCCTGCCCAGCCTGCACCCCCGTTACCCTACCCCCAGTCTATTCAATATCCTTAGCTCAACCTGCACCCTCCTCACACTCCCTGTGCACTCTACACCTCAACCCAACCTGCACCCCCATTCTACTCACTCTCCAGTCCATTCAGCACCCCTAGTCCAACGTACACCCCCATTCCCCCGCTTCCCAGTCCAACCTGCATCCCTAGCCCGACCTGCCCCCCCTTCCTCTGCCCCCAGTGCTTCCCACACCCCCATTCCCTCGCTTCCCAGTCCAACCTGCCCCCCCAGCCCGACCTGCCCCCCCTTCCTCTGCCCCCAGTGCTTCCCACACCCCCTTTCACTCCACCCCCAATCCATCACACCCCCAGTCCAACAGCACCCCCACTCCTCCTACGGCAGCCTAACCTGCCCCCCCATTATCTGTGCTGCAGCCGAACTGGCACCTCACTTCCCCAGTGCATTACAACACTCCCAAGCCAATCTTATCCCCCATGAGTGCCCTCGCTCGCTTCAACCATATTTTTATCCTTCGGGTCCCTCGCTTTCCTTCCTCTCCACAACGCCCAAACCAACATGTCCCCTCTAGCCCCTTTCTCCATGCATGGGGTCTATCGGTCCCCCATTTTGCTCCCTGCAACACCCCCAAGCTCACCCCGACCTGCGCCCTATTCCTTCCCATCCCCCGTACGTGGGACCTCTCAACTCCCTGTTGGCTTCCTTCCCAACCCACACACCCTCCTCGCACACCCCTGTCTCGCCAGGTCTGCGACCTTCCAGCCTCCCTTCTTCCTTCCTTCCCAACCCACACACCCCTGTCTCGCCAGGCCTGGAACCTGTCAGCCTCTGTTATTCCTTCGTCCGCGCCCTCAAGTTGCACTCCTACCCCCTCAGTCCTCCTTCTTCCCAACACTGGCAGCCTGCCATATCCTTCCCTAATCTGCTCCCCGCACCGGTTCTCCCTCCATTCATGGGATCCCTTAAGCCCCAGCTCTCCCCAGTTCCAATTATTGTTCCCCATGAACTTGCTGAGTTGACTTTGCCCGCCAACCAAGGGCCCTCAAACACTCCTCCATGCTATTCTTCAACTCTGGGGCCTCTAAATCCCCCAAACTGTCAGTGTCCCTGGGATCCTCAGACCTCTCCCCTCCACAGTGCAGCCCCCAATACCATGTATTCAAGACAGTCACACTTAGGGGCTGCGTCTAGACTGGCATGATTTTGTGAAATACTTTTAACGGAAAAGTTCTTCCGTTAAAAGTATTTCCGCAAAAGAGCGTCTAGATTGGCAGGGATGCTTTTGCACAAAAAGTGCTTTTACGCAAGAGCACCCGTGCGCAGCATAGACGCGCTTTTGCGCAAGAAAGCTCCGATAGCCATTTTAGCCATCGGGGCTTTCTTGCAGAAAAAATGACGGTGCCTGTCTACACTGGCCTTGTTGTGCGAGTATTCCTGCGCAAGAGGGCTTATCCCTGAGCGGGAGCGTCAAAGTGTTTGCGCAAGAAGGACTGAATTCTTCCATTAGAACGTCAGTGCTCTTGCGCAAATTCAAGTGGCCAGTGTAGACAGCTGGGAAGTTTTTGCACAAGTGGCCGCTTTTGCGCAAAATCTTGCTAGTCTAGATGCGCCCACGTAGAGACCAAAATAGGAAATGAACTTCTCCACTGATCAGCCCCTTTGAGACTCTATTCTTCGCAGTCCTGCTGTCTCCATCCACAGGACATGGGCAGGTCTGCTGGGTGAACATCTCCACAGATGTGGTCTTGGGAGCCTTCAAAAAAGTAGGGGACAACTAGCAGTCGGTTTCATCACAGGCCATGAGCTTCCTTTTGGGTACGAAGAATTCTGCTGGGTATGCTCTGTAAGGAGACTATTTGGATGTGGGCTCAAAGCGCTCTTCTCCACTGGTATTTCTGCAGTGCCAGGGAGAGGCGGAGTGGGAGGGTGGAAGACAGCAGCATAATTTAGATGTGAGAAGAGGTTACGCGACATTACGAACTGAGATGCCAACGTATTCCCTTTTACGTTGTCAGGTGTACTGGTTTCCCTGGTACAGAGAGACTGAAAAGTAAGTTGCTTGGTTTGATTTCCCCCTTTGCTGGGTTGGGTAGCGAGCGATAGGAAGTCAACCCTCCCGGTGTCCTCCCGTCTGGGGACGGAACAGAAACGAGAACAGGGAGCTCTGGAGCTTGGTCGAAGCGAGGAGAGAACCGTGCGGCTGGGAGCGGAGCAGCCGTCACTGTCACGGAGATAAGTGTCAGGTCTGGAAATCTCTCGGCTTACGGCCCACTCGTCCCTAGGAAGGGAAGTCACGTTTTCTTAGACAGCGAGTCCCAGTGGAGGTTCGCGAGGTGCTTTCTTGGTAGTGGGAGAAACAGGGCTCCCGTTTGTTAGGGGTGCTGGTTTCTCTGGAACATGGTGTCCTTCTCAGCAGACGCTTGGCTCGAGGAGGAAGACGCAAGGTGGTAAGGTTTCTGGCTGCCTCTCATGTGTTTCTCTCTTGTTGCTCTCTCATATTGGCCAATACGTCCTGTCTGTCTGTTTCTGTCTGTGTCTTTGTCCTTGCTCTGCTTCTGCCGTGTCCTTGTACAGCACACTTGCAGGCATTCCAGGTGAGCATCTCCAAGGGTTAAGGGCTCAGGAATCAACGGGAATTCTGCAGGTACGCCAGTCGCGCAAGGGAGAGCGGTGGTGCGTCATGGCTGACTGACTCAGTGTTCTTGTAGAGGACCCGATACATAGGCGAGAGGGCGGGAAAGGGCTAAAGGATAGAATTCCCACAGCCACAGACCTTAGTGAGTGAGAGCTAACGCTGGGCTTTTTCGGCCAGCCTTGCAGAAGAATCAGTGCGGGGCCGTGGGCTGAGAAGATACCGTCCGAGATGGACTTGACCTGCATGGACGTGATTCTCGGAATACGTGAAGGGTCCTCAGCGTTCGGCCTTCCCATGGCTCTGTGTGAGAAAGAGGTGCGTGCTTTGAAATCTTCAAGCGTCCTGGCAGTATGTTTCTTCTGAGGCAGAGAGCTTCCTGCTGGGTCACGGAGCCTGGTGGCTTGGGGACTGGTGAAGGGGCAGTAGGCGGTTCAACAGTGTGTGGATAGAGATTCAAGGCCTCCTTTCACTCCCTGTTCCTGTAGTCGCAACGGGAGGTGGTGGCCGATGGTGGGAGGCTGCGGTGCGATGGTGGGAGGAGAAGTGATGCCGCGTCGTTGCGGACTGAAATGCTAAGTTGTTTGTTTGTTTTTTCCCCTCTGCTGTGTTCGGTAGCGAGCGATAAGAAGTCAATCCTCTTGGTGTCCTCCCGTCTGAGGATGGAACGGAAACTAGAACAGCGAGCTCGGGAGCTTGGTCGAAGCGAGGCGAGAACCGTCCGGCTGGGAACGGAGCAGCCATCGCTGACTGGGAGACAAGTGTCGGGTCTGGAAATCTCTCGGCTTACGGCCGACTCGGGTCTAGGAAGGGAAGTCACGTTTGCTTAGACAGCGAGTCCGAGTGGAAGTTCCACTCCCGCAGTACATTTCAACTTCCCCCTCACACAACCTGCACCCCTACCAGTGCTCTTTGCTAGCCCATACCCCCTATTCCTGGTGTCCCTCAGTTTCCCTTCTTCTCTTCAGAGACTCAGAGCAACCTGCACCCCCAGAGCATACCTCCATTCATGTTTCCAGGAGCCCCTCTTTTTCCTGCCTAGGACACTCCCCATCCCACACTCTATCCCTATCCCTATATTTTCCCCATTTATAGGACCCTTAACCCCCGTTTCTGCCCTTCGTAACGCGCAGTTCCTCCTTCCCCACTCCCATCACGCCTGCCGTCACTACCTTCCCCCCAGCCCTCCTTCCGCATGTAAGGACTTCCTCAACCACTCTCCTCTTCCTTCTCAACAACCCCCCATCCCAAGCCATGCCACACTCCAGACCCTTCCAGTCCATCCTCCCATCCATTGGGTCCCAGCCCCCTTCTCTTCCTTTCTACGCCCACATCCCATGGCAACCTGCATTCCTAATGCTGCCCTTCCTCTATCCATGCTTACACCCATACACGGTATGCGTGCTTTATTTTGTTTTGATAAACGACAGCAATCTCTCAACTGTAAAAGTTAGAAATTACACAAACTACATTTGTTTTATTAAAATCTAACAGCAGGAGGGGAGCGGGAGAAATTGTGTGTATGTTACTCCTCATTGAGGGGATGGGCAAACGTATGAGATTGCATTGTAGTGATTTCTCTCCCGCGTCTGATAATATTATTTTGGGTGTACTTTCCGGAGGGGAAGTGCAATTGAGTGCTGGACGATTTTCTAGCTAAGCCTTACCGTAGAGAGCTGTTTGCAGACTCTGTGTTTCTACACTTGGTGCGTCCCAACCTGCGTGGGCTCCCAGAGGCCAGAGAGCCTAAGTCAGCAAAACAGGGAGAAGCAGGCAAGGCTAGTGGAGCAAGTAGTCTCAGTGAAATCCCAGCACATCCGCTGGCATCCCAGAAGGAGGACCAAACCCATCAGAAGCTGGGCCTTTGAGAAAAGGTCTCTCCATGTACTGGGTAAGCTTGGAGGTCTCTCAAGGCGTACCTGCTCCCGGCAGTGCACTTACTCCATTACAGAAATGCTAAAAGTGACAGTTGGTGAATGGGATATTAGCGTATAGTCGTGTATACGTTTAACTGATAAGCCTGGGCTTATCGGTTAATCTTGACAACTACACACGCTTCCCTCCCCCTTGCTGTCTCTAATACAGAGTCCGCAAGGGCTCGGGAGAGGTGAGAGCCTGTGCGCGTGGGGAGCTGGCTTTTAAGTCATCGCCCCAGAAGGACCAGATCCCGCGGAGCTACGTGCTCCGTATCCATCGGTGCACTTCTGATACTGATAAGAACATAAGAATGGCTATACTGGGTCCGACCAAAGGGCCATCTAGCCCAGTAGCCTGTCTGCCAACAGTGGCCAGTGCCAGGTGCCCCAGAGGGGGTGGACTGAAGACAATGATCAAGCAATTTGTCTCCTGCCATCCATCTCCAGCCTTTGACAAACAGAGGCCAGGGGCATCATATCTTCTTACCCCCAGGCTAATAGCCTTTTATGGACGTAACCTTCATGAATTTATCTAGTTTTTTTTAAAACTCTGTTATAGTCCTAGCCTTCACAGCATCCTGTGGCAAGGAGTTCCACAGGTTGACTGTGCGCTGTGTGAAGAACTTTCTTTCATTAGGTTTAAGCTTCCTACCCATTAATTTCATTTGGTGTCCTCTAGTTCTTATATTATGGGAACAAGTAAAGAAGTTTTCTATATTCACCTTCTCCACACCACTCATGATTTTATAGACCTCTGTCATATCCCCCTCAGTCTCCTCCTTTCTAAGCTGAAAAGTCCTAGTCTCTTTAGCCTCTCTTCATATGGGACCTGCTCCAAACCCCTAATCATTGTAGTTGCCCTTTTCTGAACCTTTTCTAATGCTAAAGTACAGTATCTTTTTTGAGGTGAGGAGACCACATATAGTACGCCTACATCTTGAACACTGTGTATAGAAGTTTTATATAGGGGCATTAAGATATTCTTCATCTTATTTTTTATCCCTTTTTAAATAATTACTAGCATCCTATGTGCTTTTTTGACCGCATAGTGCATTTTCAGAGAAATATCCACGATAACTCCAAGATATCTTTCCTGATTAGTTGTAGCTAAATTAGCCCTCATCATATGGTATGTATAGTTGGGGTTATTTTTTTCCAATGTGCGTTACTTTATACTTATCCACATCAAATTTCATTTGCTATTTTGTTGCGTAATCATTATATTTGGTGAGATCTTTTTGAAGTTAAACAGTTACACAATTGCTTTTGTCCTTAAGTCCGAGCAGTGGGTGGTCGGGAGTGGCCTCAAAGGAAGAGGAAAGCAGAGACTCTGGTCTTTTGTCTGGGTGTCATGTTACTGGATTTTAAGGGGAGCAGCCAGATCAGTGCTGCACCAATTGGGGGGAGGTGTTTGCCCCAAAGTCTATACGAAGGGGGCCATGCGAGATGTCAAATGAAAGTCATGTTCTACTGAGTCTGTATATGCTACTCATGTACTTGTATGATATCTGTATGTGGAGTTATGAATATGGAGTATGTGCTGATATTGGCCTGCACTGCCTGTTGTAAAGGAGGATTGTCCGTTGAATGAGTATGCTAATTAGCACTGGTCCAGGAATAATGGCTCTCAAGGTGCCCAATACACACCTGAGGACTGTGTCTGGGAACATGCAACCCAGCCAGGGCAAAATGGCTGCTGACATATGAAACAGCTAAGTCATTTGACCATGTGACCTGCTCCACTTGGAAGGTACCGGGGAGATATACAAGTGCCATGAGGCGGACTCCATCTTGTCTTCAATTCTGCTACTGATCCTAGATGCAGCCTTGCAAGGAACAGAGAGCCGAGGAGGATTGCTGACCCATTCTGACATAGGATGAACACCAGAGACCTTTAAGATAGCAGTTATAACATCTTTGCTGAGAGCCTGCATCGAGAACTCGGTGACTGGTGCATGTAATGTATTCTCCTTAACAACCTTACTCTCATGCTTTTCTTTCTTCTATTAATAAACCTTTAGATTTCAGATTCTAAAGGATTGGCCCAGCGTGATCTTGTGGGTAAGATCCAGAGTGTAAACTGTCCGGGGATTTGTGGCTGGTTCTTTGGGACTGGAAAGACCCGTTTGGGGAAGGTGAGATTGGGTTCTACAACCCCCTCACCTGTGTGCAGGCCCGGGGCTAATTGTGGCACAGGGAGAGTTGGGGTGTCTGAGGGGTTTTGCTCCTGAGGCTTCTGGCTGTCCAGATTGGCCGCTAAAGCACTCAGTGTGATCGGTTTATGGCCTATTTGGGAAAGGCTTCTAGTCTGGGGCTGTAAGGAGCCCCGAGTTTTGAGCAATTCGCCCTGGGCGGACGCCTTCAGCTGTGCCAAGACCTGGCCTGGTCCGTCACAGCCACCTTCCCAGCTCACCTCAACCCTCACCGTACCTTCTCCCCATTCATCTTTCAACAGATAAGGACCCCCTCATCCACCCTCCTCTTCCTCACTAACGGCCCCCAGCCCTACACGCTCTTGATCCTTCCAGTCCACCCGTCCATCCAGTGGATCTCTCAACCCCTCCTTTCTCTTCCTTTTAACACCCCCAGCCCATGGCAATGTGCACTCCTAACCCTGCCCTTTCTCCACCCATAGGGCCAAGGGCACCATTGTTTGAGGGGGGTAGGTGCCCTTGGTCCTATGGGTGTAGAATTGGGTAGAGAAATGGGGTAGGAGGGCAGTAGCCCCCCTCCTGAGTTTGAAACCCTGGATTTCATACATGAGGTGTGCTTAAAGCCCATGTGCTAACTCCAGAGGCAGTTCTTAAATGTAACAGAGTTTGAGCTGATGCGGCTTTGCCTTTGGGGCATGGACTTTATTATGCTTAAATCACCCTGCTCCTCTCGTTCTTTATAACAATGGACGGACATTCAAGCAGTTGAAGTATTGTTAGATCCTCATAAAAACATTGCTGGGTACTCCCTGTAAAAGATGGGGGGGAGTAACCCACTTTGGCACAACAAATGCAGGAGCAGGGGTCTGCAAAAGTACCCCAAAACCTGATCTCTCCAGGCTTTGGTACAAAAACTTTCCCCCAAAATCCTAAAACCCAAATTTTAGGGAATATCCACTGCCATCACCCAAGTAGTCCAAGAAAACTAGGGATGAGATCACTTGGGAAACCTCCTCCCTAAAACCTCAGGGGTACCTGAAGCTCTTTTTCCCCTCAGAGCTTGAAAAAGAAGAGAGAAAAACAAGCTGCAGTCTGTGCTAGGTGACTCCCAGACAGTCAGACAGACAGAGAGTTTACAGATAAAACTAGGACACCAAAATAAATGTATAGCAGGTTAATTAGAAAAGAAAACAAACTTTTTATTATCAAAACAATAGTGCCGTTGCAAGTATAGTTAAGGTGGCTAGATGGTAAGGGCCACCAATTTGTCAGAGGCTGTGTCTATACTGGCTACTTATTCTGGAAAATCAGCCGCTTTTCCGGAATAACTTGCCAGCTGTCTACAGTGGCCGCTTGCTTTTCCGGAAAAGCACTGACGATTTCATGTAAGATTGTCAGTGTTCTTGTGGAAAACTATGCTGCTCTCATTCGGGCAAAAGTCCTTTTGTGCAAAACTTTTGCGCAAAAGGGCCAGTATAGACAGGTCAGGTTTATTTTCTGCAAAAAAGCCCTGATTGCGAAAATGGCGATCAGGGCTTTTTTACGGAAAAGCACGTCTAGATTGGCACGGATGCTTTTCCGCAAAAAATGCTTTTGCGGAAAAGCGTCCGTGCCAATCTAGATGCTCTTTTCCGAAAATGCTTTTAACGGAACAGTTTTACGTTAAAACCATTTCCGGAAAATCATGCCAGTCTAGACGTAGCCAGAGACAATTCTGTGGGTTAGAAAGCTTCATTACAAAAGAGAAAAAAAACCACTTTTATGGTTTGGGAATTTCAAATTGATGTTAAAACAATTAAAAACCTGATAGATTAATTAAACTTTGCCCTACTTACATATTGTGAAAAGACTTTTCTTAGAGAGAGCGAGACAGCCTCGAAGCTCCCTGTTACCTGGAAGAATCCACTCTGCCTCAGACAGAGGAGGAAAAAGTTAAAAATTCCTTTGTTCCCAGTTTGAAATCCCTAACTGCATTGTTATTGGCTGACCAAATATCTGGCTAGGATAACCCCTTAACCACGAGGACTGACCAGCAGCCTGGTGGCTATGACGGGGAGAGTAGGAATGAGTGTTATGCTTTTGGGATCTGCATTTGGACCACTGCTATTAAACGTCTCACATATGTTCTTGAAAAAGGAGAGACTAAAGGGATAAATAGTGACTAAATCAAAGTCGATAGGCACTTCCCCATTCCTCCTTTGAAAAGTACAAGAGTCCAGCAGGGACTGTTGTGCATTTCAAAGTAATAGAGCTTGGGTTCAGCTGGGGACTCTGAGTCCCCCACTGACCCCAGGCTCCATGCCGTGCTGCATGCCATGAGGAGCCCCAGGTCATGCCGTGTGGAACCTGGGGCCAGCTGGGGAAATGCCACGCAGAGCTGGGGATCAGCTGGGGAGTTCTCAGCTGACCCCGGGTTCCATGGCTGCCACTTTAAATGCGTGGAGGTGGCTTTTCAAAGGGGCAGCTGCCGCACAGCTGATCTGTAGCTCAGCCATGCAGTGCTGCCACTTAGAAAGCTGGGGCGGGGGGGAAGGAGTACTTCAATCTCAGAGAGGCAGCAAGGTGTGGGGAATTGACTAGCTGACTAGTCAACAGACAACTATCCCATAAGCATTTGCTTATGGGGATAGACTCGTCTTTAACATCCCTAATCCAAAGCTGGTAGGAATGAGTTAAAAAGGGGTGTCACAAAACTGGACGTTTGGGCAACACAAGGGCATATGAATCCGTGTTAGCCAACACAACAGAAAAAAGAGAGGAAGCGGCATGTGAGGTGTGTTTCCATTTTTACTGGCTTGGACTCGAGCGCATGGAAGATAAGCGGGTGTCTTGGCATAATCGTGATGTCAGCGGGGAGCTACAGCCAACTGACCCGTCAGTGTTCAGTCCGTATCTTGTAGCGGAACAGCCGTGTTGTAGAAAGGGTTGGAGAGAGAGGCAGGTACTGGATGGTCTCATGCAGCTGTAGCATTTTTGGCAGTGATACTTCTTCCATGGGTTATTTGCTGTTCTTGCAGAGGCCTGCTGTAGGCAATCGGAGCCACTCTGGACATTCAGCTAGATGAGGGGCATCTGCCTGAAGTGAGTCTGAGTCACCTGTTGTTCCTATTGACAGTGGAGCTGAGGAGGTCTCTCGTGACAGTGTAGGAGCTGGTGTATGTTTTGTGAAATTATCTTCAGCCAGTGTCTGTGCAGCGAGGTGCCTCCTTGCGAGCAGAGAGATGCTTGTGATTTCCATGGGACAGATCCTGGGGAAGGCAGAGCTCTGCCCGTGGCTGGTAATTGTCTGGGATTGTCCTTTCCTGTCTGTAAGTAGCTGCATGTGGGTCGCTGCCCTTCAAATACAGCGATGTGGAGGGAGGGAGGGACGACAAAGTACAGAGCATCTGTCCGTGTAATCACTGGACATCATCACATTGTTCTCCAGTTGCTTGCTCAATCATCACGTCCCTCAGAGGACCAGAGTATTCTGGGCAGGGTGTGGGTATAGTGGACTGAGGGTGTGGTAAAGTGGAGATGGTCATAGTTTCTTATAAATTATGAGCATTTTAGGACCTGGATAGGCTGGAGAGGAATAAAGAAGGGGTCTCCAGTGACCAGCAGTTAGGTGATGCACATGTTTATGTCTGTGTTTTGACCAGTAGTGGTGGTTGAGTTTACAAGTCTCCTCTCATTCTCTTTTCAGTTCTCAGTGGCATTGGATTCATGAAAGAATGGCTGACTTGTGGCAGAGACTAAAGCCTTGAGCCCATCACTAGGGCTGGAAGCCAGCTAGTGCAATGAGTTTGGCAGTTTAAAAGATTCAAGGTATAAGTTATTTTGAATAATGTCTACGCTACACACTTATGTCAGAATAAGCTAACTACTTTGAAATAGAACATCCAAACTACAGGGAAGCCTTGAAATTAGTCTGAGTCAGGCTCCCCTAATGTTGACGTACTACATTGATTTAGAGTCTGAGGAAGCACTGGGGAGTAATTACTTTGAATGACTCTGGGGAGTAGTTATTTCTAAATAAGAACAGCTGAGCATATATACTGAAGACATTTCAAAATAACAATTTCTACATGAGGGTTATTCCTCATCACAAACAGGAGTCATTAGTTTGTTATTTCATAACTCCTAACTGCCTAGTGTAAAAGTGCCGCAACAGAGCATTGACACTCGATGGCCACTTTTGGCAATGCATGCACAATTCTGTAATGCAGCAACTGTGACACTCGGGGTGTGTCTAGACTACAGGGATTGTTCAAAAAATCTTTATGTGCGTCTAGACAGCCGCTGCGTTCTGTCGACAGTAAATCAACAGAATGCGGCAGTTTTGTTGACAGCAGTAAATCTCATTTTACGTTCTACGAGGAATAACACTATTTTTGACGGAGATCTGTCAAAAAAAGGGAAGTGTGGATGCGGGGAAGATTTTTTGTCGAAAATAAAGGCCTCTAGGTAGAAGCCCTGGTGGACACTCCTGCCAGAGCTTTCATCTCTATTGTTCTTGCCCAGACAACTTTGGGCACCGGGGAGGGAACATCAGGTGAGTGCTGTGAGGGTCCAACACACACAGGGCAGGGGAGGCGGGAGCAAAGCGGATGGTGCAGTACTGTGACATGTCATGCTGATCACATCCTGGGGGGAGGGGGGCACACACATGACTGACCTCAGGGAGGGCTGTCCTACCCCTGCACCCGCATGGCTGCGAGGAACCACCTGCTCCTACAGACACTGATGCCAGGTACAGGCAGGGGTTTGGGACCCTGGGAATTGCCACACAGCTTCAGGCTTCTTAGCAACCTGCGGGAACCCCAACTGTGGCCTGGCACTTGTCTGTGCTGCTTGGCCATGGGGTGGGGGGAGGGGGGCAGGATGGTGGCCTGCACACTGTCTGGGCTTCAGGGAGGCCGTGGCTGCTGCTCAGGGCATACCACTCCTTGCTGTGACCACATGAGCATCCGCTGATCCTAGAGGACAGGCACTGACTGCTGAGGAGGGCATGCTGTCTCTCAGGGAAAGTGTGAGCATGCATGACTGATGACTTTTCTCTCTTGTCCTCCACATCCAGCCCAGCTGTCCAGGAGGGTGGGGGGCCACACCTCTCCCACCTCCCAGACGGCTGCAGGGAACCCATCGGCACTGGTGCAAGTATTTGGACCTGGTGTGGCAGCACATCTTGGCCCTGTGAGGGATGCAGAAGACATGTAATCAGAGGATGCAGGCAGAGACAGAGCGGCGCAGTCGCTTGCTGGACGAGTTTGTGCAGCAGCTGTGGGAAAAAATCAAATAACTCCAATTGTGTCTAAGGAGGGACTGTGCAGGAAATCAAAACTCTCTAACAGAAAACTGCTGTAAGGGTTAAAAGTTTTCCAGGCCTCTCTCCCTGTAACAGAGAGAAATTATCTTAACTCTAATCAAGACCCTTACAATGCGTATCTCAACTTCACGAGACTCCTAGTCTGTCACAAATTGTTATGTAAACTCTTATCTTTGTCACAGTTTGCCTTGTAGACTCCTCACTCAGGTTCTCATGTGCCTTTGTTCTGTAAAACTTACTTCTAGCACACCTGGTGTGAACAGAAACGTCTCAGAGTACTTCTGCTGAGACTTTAATATGTTAAAGAAAACAATCAACAACTAAACTGTCTGAACATACTGTATAAAGGATCCCGGAAACTCTCTCTCAGGGCTGCTGCTGCTCTCACTCTCGTAGCTGTCAGCCTGCATGCATAATAAAATTTTCCTTTTGGATTTCTCTCCTGCCTCACTGCTTTGACCTCCAGCCTCGGACCTTTCTGCGGACTCTGTACCCCAGGGGAGCGAGATTTCCCCAACACAGCGCACTGCTATTTGCACTGCTATCTGGGAGGCCATGGCCTTCCCCGGTCCTCTGTCTGTTCCTGCTCCTCCTGCTCAGCCTGCCCTCCCCCTCCCACCAGCTCCCCCACCCCTCCCGTCACCCCCCTGCCCCCCTTCACCCGCTGCCATCCAAGACTCAGGTACAGCCGCACCTCCTGCCCAGGCCCAGCCAGCACGCGCAGCCATCTCCAAGCCGGCCTCCGCAGCCAAGGTGGCAGGGGTTCTTCATCCAGGTGGCACCCTCAGCCCTGAGCCTCCCTCCTCCCTTCCAGCTTGACATTCCCCTTCCCATCTGTGAGAGTCAGTAAGGGAAGCACTTTACTTTGTTAACAAACAATTTATTTTTGGGACTGGTTTGTGGCCTGTTTGGGAAGGTCACCAGTCTGGGGACTGTAAGGAGCCCATAGTTTGAGCAATTTGCCCAGAGCAGATGACGTCAGCTGTGCCCAGACCCGGCCCGGTCTGTCACAGCCTGTCTCTGTTCTCAGTGTGACTGTGGGGCTGGGAGGGGCTTTGGACGGGGAGGGGGGAGAAGGCACTGGAGGCATGGGGCAATCCCACATTTGGAAGGCTGTGGGGAAACTCATTGGGCTCCTTGGGAGAATCGCTCCCTCAGGGCTTCCTGAATGTGCAATCCCAGCTGGAGGGCTTGCCGGATGGCAGCTGTCCGGGGCTGCTCAAAGTGCCTCCCCTCCACAGCAGCCTCATGCTGGGAGGAAGGCCTCCTCTTTTCTCTCCACTAGGTTGTGCAGCACACAGCATGCAGCAACCACATCGGGGATGTTGTGTTCCCCCATGTCCCGCCGAGCGAGAAGGCATATAAACCTGCCCTTCAGATGGCCAAAGGCGCCCTCCACCTCCAATTGAGCCCGATTCAGGTGAGAGTTAAAGAGGTCCCTGCTCGCATCGAGGTGTCCAGTGAATGGCTTCATGAGCCAGGTCATAAGGGGGTTCGCCGTGTCAGCCACAATGCACGTAGGTATCTGCACATCCCCGACTGCATAGTTTCACTCCAGAAAGAATGACCCAGCCTGCAGGCTGCGGTACAGGTATGAGTTCTGGAAGATGCGGGCATCGCGTGCCCGGCCTGACCACCCGACGCAAATGTCTGTGAATTCTCCCCAACACAGTGAAAAGCAGAAAAAAACCCTGAACCTGAAAATAAACTGCTGTGGTGTCCGAGGAAGCAGGGCAACCAGAGCAAGCACTGCAGCAGCTTTGCTTTCCCTCCAGGAGGTAGGCAAGCCAGAAGCAGGAGCAGAGCAACGGCTGTCCAGGGGATCCCTTTAAGCACGCGCGTCTGCAAAGGGCAGGCAGCAACACGTGGAAATAAAGGCTGCCCCCATGCCCTGCCAGAAGCACTTCTGGGTGCCTTTTTTTTTTTGAAAGAGCATCCGGCAGTGTGGACGCTCTTTTTCAAAAAAGCTGATAGCATGATGCGGAGCAAAAAAATCAATCTAGAAGCTTTTTCAACAGAGGCTTTTTCGAAAAATACTTTAGAAAAAGCCTCTGTTGAAAAAGGCATGTAGTTTAGATGTACCGTTGGCGGCCATTTGCTGATCGAGAGGCACAAATCTCTAAGGGTGTGTCTCCATTACAAAGTTAATTTGAACAAACAGCCATTAGTTGAAATTAACTTTAATAGTGGCTATACATACAAACCGCTTAATTCGAACTAGGCGTTACTCCTCGTAGAGTGAGGTTTACCTAGTTCGAATTAAGTAGTTCGAATTAAGGGCTGTGTAGCCACTTAATTCGAACTAGTTGGAGGCTAGCCCTTCCCAGGTTGCCCTGGTGGCCACTGTGGGCCAAACCAGGGAAACTTTTCTGCCGTCTTCCTGGCCCCGGAGCCCTTAAAGGGCCATGGTCTGGCTAGAGTGCTTGTGCCAGTTGCAAGCCTGCCAGCACCCAGCCAGCAGACCCTACACCTGGCACGGCACGAGCCAGCCAGCGGCTGCCACCCAGCCCTCTGCCTCTTCCCAGAACCAGGCCAACGGCTCCCAGGAGCCTGCCTGGGGCTGAAACAGGTGGGCGCCTGCCTGATCTAGTGCGGAGATCGTGGATCTCATCAAGGTTTGGGGGGAGGCCTCCAACATCCATGATCTCCACACTAGGCACAGGAATATGGCCATCTAGGGCAGGATAGCTGCCAGCCTGGCCACCAAAGGTCACATGTGAACCCATGAGCAGGTTTTCATGAAAATCAAGTTGGTCCAGTGAGATTCCCAGCCCTGAGCTTAGAACATAAGAACGGCCATACTGGGTCAGACCAAAGGTCCATCTAGCCAAGTAGCTTGTCTGCCTACAGGGGACAGCACCAGGTACCTGGAAGGGATGGACCTAAGACAATGACCAAACGATTTGTCTCGTGCCATCCATCTCCAGCCTTCCACAAACAGAGGCCAGGGACACCGTTCCTACTCCATGGATCCAACCTCCCTGAATTTATCTAACTTCTCGTTAAACTCTGTTATAGTTCTAGCCTTCACAGCCTGCTGCGGCAAAGAGTTCCACAGGTTGACTATGTGCTGTGTGAAGAACTTTCTTTCATTAGGTTTAAGCCTGCTGTGCATTCATTTCATTTGGTGTCCTCTAGTCCTTCTATTATGAGAACTAATGAAGAACTTTTCTTTATTCACCCTCTCCATACCACTCATGATTTTATAGACCTCTGTCATATCCCCCTCAGTCTCCTCTTTTCTAAGCTGAAAAGTCCTAGTCTCTTTAGGGGTTTGGAACAGGTCCCATATGAAGATAGGCTAATCATTGTAGTTGCCCTTTTCTGAACCCTTTCCAAGGCCAAAATATCTTTTTTGAGGTGAGGAGACCACATCTGTACACAGTACTGAAGGTATGGTGTACCATAGTTTTATACTTCCCCTTCTCCTGCTTCCCCTGGCTTCCCCCTTCCAGCTCCCTCCTCCCAGGTTTCCACCTCCTCTCTCCCACCCTCTCTCCTCAGTCTCCCCAGAGGTTAATCCCCACCCCTCAGTTTTCAAAAATAGAAACTCTCTTTATTTAACAACACACGTGTCATTTATTTTTTACATCAGGAAGGGTAAGTGGAAGGAGGTTAGGGAGGAATGGGGCATGAGCCCCTGATGGGGAGGGCTGGGGTGGCTCTGCGGGCTCCTCGGGGTGGAAGCTCTCCTGCAGGGCCTCCTGGATCCTGACAGCCTCCCAATTGATCCCCTTGGATGGCAGCCTGTGGCAAGTGCAGCTGGGCTGATGGCAAAGTGCTTTGATGTGCCTCCAAGACAGGACTGCTTTGCTGTCCCTCATCGAGGTAGACAAGCAAGTGGGGAACCCTGAGAACTGTCTGTCTTGGGTGGGGGTCGGGTTCCTTTAAGCACAACCCTCGGCTAGGAGCTCCACACTCTAAGTCCTAACCTGATGCCGTGCAGGCACTGGTTCTGGCCAGCCTTAACTTTGGTTCAGGGTCCACTCAATGTGGATATGCTATTTCGAATTAGCAAAATGCTAATTCAAATTAGTTTTTAGGTCTAGATGCACTAATTTGAATTAGCTTCAAGGAATGCTTCAATTCCAGGCTTGGCCGGGCCTGCCCTGTAGTGGAGGGTGCCTTTGGGTGTCTCAAGGTGAGGTAGGTATAGCTCCATATATTTAACTAAATATATGGAGTTATACCTATCTCATAGACCTGGAAGGGACCTTGATAGGTCATTGAATCCACTCCCCTGTCCTCATGGCAGGACCAAGTACCATCTGTGGCAGATTTGCTCCAAATCCCATCCTTAAGGATTGAATTCACAACCCTGGGTTTAGCAGATCAATGCTCAAACCACTGAGGAATTCCTCCCCCCATAGGTTGAAATGTCTTGTCACCTGGCTGGATGTTGGGGAATGAAACATTCCCCGAAGTAGTGGCCAGTGTTCTGTGCTCTACAATATTTGTGATCTGAAGGGGGAGGTGTTCCTCCTGGGCGGGGGGTGGGGGAGCAAAGGCAGGCCAGGTCAGCAGGCTCTTTGAACAGCTGTGCACAGCTGCCATCCAGCAGGCTCATCAGGTGGGGGTGCACATCCGGGAGCCCCTGAGGGAAAGTTTCTCACAAGGACCCCAGTGACATGCTCCCCAGGATCTCCCAACTAGGGGCCTGTGTCTTGCCCCTCTTTGCCTTTCCTCTCTCAATCCTCCCCGTCTTCCCCTGCAGAGACAATAAAACTGACATTGTTTTTTGGAAACAAAGTGGGTGTGTTTTTTATTTGGGGTCAAAGTAGCTGGAGAGGGGCTGGGGAAAGAATCTGGGAGAGGAAAGTGGGTGGAGGGAGAACCTTTGAGGGTGAAGGAGGGGTAAAGAGAGTCTCAGAGTTCTACAAAGTACTTGAAATAAGCCATTTTGAAATAGCATTGAGATAAGATACTCAAGATACACAATTTGAGCTATACAAATGATTTCATCATTTGGCGCTGTCTATGTGATGCCAAATTTCAAAATAAGGTGCTCTAAGAAAACGTCCCTTTTGCCTCATAGAATGATATTTACAGGGACTTTGGAATAATGAATCTAAAAAAACCAAGTTTGCTGTGAAGATGAGGGGTTGATATTTTGGGATTCTTGGGTATATGGAAATAGCCAAACATTACAGCTACACTGCAATGCTATGTTCACACTGGGGAATTAAGGTATTTTGGGGGTTATTTCAAATAAAGTATTTGAAAATATTTTTCAAAATAGTGTGTTCCCACATCAGGGAAGCATCAAAATTTGTGAGAGGTAGGCTCCCTTAGTAAGGACATGCTACATAGCATATTCTAAGAGTCAATGTAGTGTAGACATACTTTAACAAGTATTTCAGAATAAAACGTGCCAAAATGTAATGGGGAAATGCTATTTCAAAATAGAGAAGACTTGTAATTACTCTATCTGAGGCAGGCTTTCCTAAAGTGGATGTGCTACCTTGATTTAGAGCCCCAGGAAACACTAGAGCATAATTACTTTAATGGCCCTAGGAAGGAGCTATTTGTAAATAGCGACAGTGGAACATACACAATATTGCTATTTAGAAATAGCAATTTCAACAATGGCATTATTCTGGAACAAACTCATGTCACAAAAAATAAGAAGCCTGTTATTCTGAAATACGTTCAAAATAACGGGCTTCCCCTCTGGATGCTCACGTTACCACTTTTCTAAAGTGATGTCTTATAGACGTGCTGTTAGTTACTCCCCAGTGCTTCCTGCGACTCCATTTTGAGTGACTGTGGGGAGTACTTACTTTGTTATACAGCACAAGCCTTACATTGAAATAACAATCTTTTATAAGATCATCTGAGCATATACACTGAATCCATGTCAATTTAAAAGAGGAAATATTATTAGGGTAGAAATGCCCCATTCCGAAATACCTGCCCTTAGCAGAGCAGCAGTGACACTCGGTGGTCACCGGCGGTAATGCACGTATAATTATGTTGCGCCTCCACAGTGACGCTCGGTGGTCATTGCAGGTAATGTACGTATAATTCTGTAGCGCCTCCACAGTGCCGCTCGGTGGTCATTGCAGGTAATGCACGTATAATTCTGTAGCGCCTCCACAGTGCCGCTCGGTGGTCATTGCAGGTAATGCACGTATAGCGTCTCCACAGTGACGCTCGGTGGTCATTGCCGGTAATGCACGTATAAATCTGCAGCGCCTCCACAGTGCCACTCGGTGGTCATTGCCGGTAATGCACGTATAATTCTGCAGCGCCTCCACAGTGACACTCGGTGGTCATTGCCGGTAATGCACGTATAATTCTGCAGCGTCTCCACAGTGACACTCGGTGGTCATTGCAGGTAATGCATGTATAATTCTGTAGCGCCTCCACAGTGACACTCGGTGGTCATTGCAGGTAATGCACGTATAATTCTGTAGCGCCTCCACAGTGCCACTCGGTGGTCATTGCCGGTAATGCAGGTATAATTCCGCAGCGCCTCCACAGTGACACTCGGTGGTCATTGCAGGTAATGCACGTATAATTCTGCAGCGTCTCCACAGTGACACTGGGTGGTCATTGCAGGTAATGCACGTATAATTCTGCAGCGCCTCCAGAGTTACACTCCGTGGCCATTTGCGGTATTGCGGGCACAATTCTCTAAGGCTGTGTCTAGACTGTGTACATTGGACCAAGAGGGCTTTTTCCCAAGTGGGAGAATCACTGTTCTTGCGCAAGAACATGGACAATCTTATAGTAGATCATCAGTGTTCTTGTGCAAATTCTTGCAGCCAGTTTAGACAGCTGCCAAGATTTTGTGCAAAAGCAGCCACTTTTGTGCAAAATCTTGCCAGTCTAGATGCACCTTTAGGCTACGTCTAGACTGGCATGATTGTCCGGAAATGCTTTTAATGGAAAAATTTTCCGTTAAAGGCATTTTCAGAACAGAACATCTAGATTGGCAAGAATGCTTTTACGCAAAAAGTGCTTTTGTGGAAAAGCATGTGTCCCAATCTAGATGCGCTTTTCTGCAAAAAAAAAAAAGCCCCAATTGCCATTTTTGTGTTTGGGGCTCTTTTGCGGAAAACAAATCTGAGCTGTCTTCACTGGCCCTTTTGCTCACAAGGGAGCAGAATAGTATTTCTGCAAGGAGCACTGATTTCTTACAGTAGGAAGTCAGTGCTTTTGTGGAAATTCAAGCGGCCAGTATAGACAGCTGGCAAGTTTTTCTGGAAAAGTGGCTGATTTTTCCAGAAAAACTGGCCAGTCTAGACACAACTATTCCCCAGAGGTATTTCAAAATAACAGGCCAATTCACGCTCACTCAATTTGTCCTGTGTCTGTTGCTAGTTGTCCTCCACGTACATTCAGTTTCCTCAGACTGGGCCTCGGGTTTGGGCAAGAGTAAGGGGTCTGGCTCTGGGTGAGATTTTTGAGGTGTGTGGGTTGGGGCAGGGTTTTGTGGGGTGGGAAGGGGTGAGGGGTTTTGTGTTTACCTCCACTGTCTCGGGCCCATGGGACATTTGAAATGGAATGGCTCCTAGGTAATTGCTACCTTTGTCCTTTACTAGTGGTGCTGGGGTGGGTGGGTGTAGGGCTGGGTTGCCTTTAGAACTGAGCACTCTCCTAGCAGCTGCTGCTCCATACTTGGCCACCCATGTTCTAATTTGTGTCAGGATTGAGGTCTGAGACCTTTGTGTATGAAAATTAAGTATTGGTGGAGCCAGTGGGGTCTAGAGGAGATGGGGGGAGGGAGCCTGAAAGGAAGTGTTGGCCAGTGTTGAAGCTCACATCATCAGAGTACAAGTTCTCACAGGTTGCCATTTGCCCATCATATTGGCTCTGGGGGGCATGGTGGGTTTCTTGTTTGTATCAGGTGGCCTGGCACTATAACAGGGAATGACCACCCCCCTTCATCTTGAGAATGAGGCAGCGTGTATCCTCTGTGGCACCAGGCAAGTAATGTTTCCTGCACTCTGCATATACTCCAGTTGAAACACCCTCTTCACTACATCTATTTCAGCACCCAGTAGCTATGTACGCCCTGAGAAACCCTATTTCAGGTTCCTAAAAGGAAAACCTTGCCCCCAGAAAGAGGGGTGACTGTAGCCTCACCTGGTCACAGAGTTTGAGTCTGTGGAGATTAGTATTTGTTAGAAGAAGAGATGATAAATGCTTCAGCATGAGCTGCTCTTGCTGCTGCTAATGTAGAAATGGAGTAAAGGGAGTCTGTGGCCTATGAGTCTGCATTTATACCTTCCTTTGGCCTGCAAGGCATGCTGGGATATTGAGGGGCGGAGCTTATGGTAGCATTTAAGCTGGGCATCTAGGCCTAGGGAATCATTCAGCTTTGGGTTCCTTTGAGGAGGTGTAGGTAGGTACTCCTACGATCATGGTGAGTGTTGATATTGGGTAATGCTGGGCTGTATTTTTGGTTAAAGTACCATTCTTCTGTTCTCATTTTTGATTTGTGATTTAATTGCATTTTATGTTATTTGTAGCGTAGTTAATGCATGCGGGAAGATGATACAGGGAATTGTTTCTGATAGCCATTCTGCAAAACACACATCATTAGCATCAATAGGATTTCTAGAGTGTCTGCTGCAGAAGCATAGCAGTTTTCTGGCTGGGTTAGGCAGGGGCTGCTCTGAGATTACTGTAATGTGTAATGCAAGTTCTCTCTGATTCATTGTACTCATGGGGCTTTAGATGACTGAACGTGAAAGAAAAGGGGAAAAAAATATAGCTGAAGTTAGCAATCAGGTTTGCAGTCGGGTTTTATTTGCATTTGCAAGTATTGTCCAATTTTGTATGGATCGGTGTTGTCATTTTCAAGATGCGTGAATATTTTTATGCATTTTTCTCGTAGGTCCGTGAGTCCTCGACTACTGAGGGGAATGAGACATTGAGAGGGGAAACGCCCGTCAAATCGTCCTAGTTAAGTATCTGCCAAAGGGTTTGATGACGAGAAGCGTTCCTGTGGTTGTGTCTTCTCGTTTTTGTATAGAAGCTCTCTAAACGGTGACCGTTGCTAACGGGAGTAGGAAAGGCATGTGGGTGGAAGGTCATTGTAGGAAGGGACCATGCATTTCCTCTGGAGGAAAGGGTGTTTCTGGGCCAGTGACCCATCTGTAGCTAGAGATGCTCCACGCTCAGTTTCCTGTCTGTTACGCTGCACCGGGCTTGCATAATCGGTCACTGCTACTTTTTTCTTTCATCCTCTTCCGGGTGTCGGTTTTCTGCAGAGCACTAGAGCATCTTAGTTAATGATGGGCTACTGTGGCAGCGAGAGAGGGAGGATGAGCAGGAGTATGTAGAAGTGTAGCCATTTTCTGTGTCCTGAAAAGCGATCGAGGGGGTGCAGCAGCGGGGCACGGGGAGTGTACTTTGTAAAAGAAATGTCTTTTGTTAATGAAGCAGTAGGCGGTTGAAGTTTGCTCATTGGCAAGAACGGTACCGGATGCGGATGCCGGTCGTCACGTTCCACGGAGGATCGTGAACATTTGTTCATTCGTCCGGGAAGACGTCACCGACCGAGGGACGATGACGTACGAGAGCGATGGCCTGTAGACAAAGGAAAAGAAGAGCTTGAGATCAGGAGGGGACATCAAAGTTAAGCGTCTTTCCGAGAGTCGGATGGTCAGAAGGATTTGTGAGGCTGAGGTTCATTGTTTAGGAACGGAAGTCCTGTCACACATGGCTATTGTGAAGAGGGATGGGAGCGGGGGGGGTCATTATATGGAGGAAGTGAGTATTTCTCCCGAGAGAGCGATGCGCATGTTGTAGTAAAAACTAAGCGTGCTTCTTCCCCTGCATTGCTTAAGCTCGAAACAGCAGGTATTGTTTAGCCGATTGCATATGTTGTAGAAGCTGCTAATCTTTCTGCCAGGGAATTGAGTAAACTTGCAGTGACCAATCACGTTGCAACATGCTGACCAGAAGGAATGTGAAATCTATAAAAGTTTCAGCTCAGGCAATGCTCAAGGTCGACCTTGCTTTGAGCACCGAGCTCCTCGGCCCAACTTGTTTGCAAACAATAAAATAGAGTTGGACCCAGCCTGAAAGCGTGACTGTCTTGAGCCAAATTGAACTAGCCTGCAGGGGACGAAACTAGCAATTTATGCAAGAATGTCACTAGAGATGCACTGGGTTTGCACAAGCGATCACCACTATCTCTGTCTTTGGTTCTATATGCAGTTGTGGTTTTCTGAGGCAGATGCGATTGTCCTAGCTAGCGAGAGGCCCCAGCGGGGTGGGAAATGTGGAGGGCTACATTCAGGAAGCGAGTTGCATCTTTGTCATAGATACACATGTGTCAGGGGTCTTTCGGGCTTTTGGTTATTTTAGCAAACGGAGAGCAATAACATAGTATCGTCGCTTTTAGCGATAATGTGGAATTTGTTGTTGACATGCCACAGGAGGATTCGAGTACAGAGCCGAGGGAGCGAGGCATGGCAAGTCCATCTTGTTCAGTCCTCGCGGTTTGAAGCAACGGAGACGCAAGTGGAAGTGGCATAACCGGTGGCGTCCGTGAGGTAAGTGTTAAGTTAGAGCTTTGAGTGCAGCCTTGACCAAGGGAACGTGGCCTTTGCTGTGTTAGGTGCGGTGGGCTAATTGCGAAAGGGTCCTTGGCTAATTACATAAGTTAACTTGGATGCTGTTTTTCCATGCCCGTCGTCGCTTGTAAGGTGGCGTGCTGTCGTCTGGTCATCAGTGTGGTCGTCGTCCCGTACAATCGAACGTGTTGAGTTTTGTCACTTTCTTCGAATGGATTGTAGATGTGCGATATAGGTGTGGAGATTCGTCGGTATTATTGGAAGCATGGGAATAATGGTGAGGAGGGCTGTGTGGAACGTGCGTGGGGGGGATCATTGTGATACTAGCGTGGTGAGGGGTCTCGTGACATGCAATTCTCGATTTAGTTATTTAAGGGTTTGTGGGGGAATGGGACAGAGTCATGTCGAAATAGATGTCATTTCCATAAATGTAACTGGCTTACAATAGTCTTTAGCGCACAGGCCGTTTGTCACGTTCAATTTTTGTCATCGTTGTAGGTTCTGCCTCCAGAAGATATCTAATTTGGAAAACCAGCGATGCAGTTGGCGAGTGGGGGAATTTTTCCCTCACGGCAGTGGATTTGATTTCACATTTGCAAGTTAAGTACGGCCATCGATCGGGATGTTTGTTTGTTTGTTGTGCGCGCTCTGTGTTTCACTTGGGGAAACATGGTTCACCGGGCGCACGTCACTGGGAAAAATCACGTGTGTTTTTTGGAAGCGAAGGTCTGCATTTGTTGTACGTGCCTTAACTGTGAGAATTGTTTTCCATTTCCATAGGAAGTGTTCACCGTCGGTGCGATGTGAAGACTTCGCCATGACCGGAGAAGAGTTTGGTGTGTCTTTGCCGGTTTGGAAGATGAAGAGTTTGCATAGGATTCGCTTTCAGATTTGCAAGTTAAGTACGGTCCTGATCAGGGGTTTTGTTTTTCGTGTGTGCTCTGTGTTTTGCTTGGGAAATGTGGTTCACCGGGTGCATGTCACTGGGGAAATTCACCTGTGATATGTTGCACATATGCATGTTTTGGAAGCTGAGGTAGTTTGCGTTTTGTGTGTGTGCCTTAATGCTGAGAATTGTGTTTAATTTCCATAGGAAGTGTTCCGTGTTCGTGCCCTCTGAAGATTTCTCTGTGAGCGAAGAAGAGTTTGACTCGTCTTTGCCGGTTTGGAAGATTTGGTTTCAGATTCTTAAGTTAAGTACGGTCCTGATCAGGGGTTTTGTTTTTTGTGCGCGCTCTGCATTTCACTTGGGAAATGTGGTTCACTGGGTGCATGTCACTGGGAAAATTCACATACATAACGTAGCATGTGTGTGTTTGTTGTATGTGCCCTAACTGTGAGAATTGTTTTTCTTTTCAATAGGAAGTGTTCTCCATTGTTACGATCTGAAGATTTCTCTGTGAGCGGAGAAGAGTTCCGTGTGATTTTTGCCATTTTTGAAGATGTAGAGTTTACATAGGATTCGATTTCACATTCTCAAGTTAAGTACGGTTCTCGATCAGCGGTTGGATTTTGTCGTGCGTGCTCTGAGTTTCACTTGAGCAATGTGGTTCAGTGGGTGCATGTCACTGGGGAAATTCACATACATAACGTAGCACGTGTGTGTTTTGGAAGCGAAGGTTTGCGTTTGTATGTGCCTTAACTGTGAGAATTGTTTTTCATTTCAATAGGAAGTGTTCTCCATTGTCACGATCTGAAGATTTGTCTGTGAGCGGAGAAGAGTTCCGTGTGATTTTGCCATTTTTGAAGATGTAGAGTTTACATAGGATTTGATTTCACATTCTCAAGTTAAGTACGGTTCTTGATCAGCGGTTGGATTTTGTCGTGTGTGCTCTGAGTTTCAGTTGAGCAATGTGGTTCAGCGGGTGCATGTCACTTGGGGAAATTCACCTGCGGTATGTTGCACATATGTGTGTTTTCGAAGCTGAGGTAGTTTGCGTTTGTTGTGTGTGCCTTAACTGTGAGAATTGTTTTTCGTTTCCATAGGAAGTGTTCCCTGTCGGTGTGATTTGAAGGTTTTGCCATGACCGGAGAACAGTTTGGCGTGTCTTTGCCGGTTTGGAAGATGAAGAGATTGCATAGGATTCGCTTTCAGATTCAAGTTAAGTACGGTCCCGATCAGGGGTTTTGTTTTTTGTGCGCGCTCTGCATTTCACTTGAGCAATGTGGTTCACCGGGTGCATGTCACTGGGGAAATTCACATACATAACGTAGCACGTGTGTGTTTGTTGTATGTGCCTTAACTGTGAGAATTGTTTTTCATTTCAATAGGAAGTGTTCTCCATTGTCACGATCTGAAGATTTCTCTGTGAGCGGAGAAGAGTTCCGTGTGATTTTGCCATTTTTGAAGATGTAGAGTTTACATAGGATTCGATTTCACATTTTCAAGTTAAGTACGGTTCTCGATCAGCGGTTGGATTTTGTTGTGCGTGCTCTGAGTTTCAGTTGAGCAATGTGGTTCAGCGGGTGCATGTCACTTGGGGAAATTCACCTGCGGTATGTTGCACATATGCATGTTTTCCAAGGCGAGGTAGCTTGTGTTTGTCGTGTGTGCCTTAATCGTGAGAATTGTTTTTCATTTCCATAGGAAGCGTTCCCTCTTGGTGTGCTCTAAAGATTTCTCTGTAAGCAGAGATGAGTTTGGCTTGTCTTTGCCAGTTTGGAAGATTTGCTTTCAGATTCTCAAGTTAAGTATGGTCCTCGATCAGGGCTTTTGTTGTGTTTTTGTATTTCAGTGGGTGCATGTCGCTGGGGAAGTTTACCTGTGCTAGATTGTATAGAGCCCTTTTGCAAGCTGAGGTGGTTTGTGTTTTGTTGTACAGGCCTTAACTGTAAGAATTGTTTTTCATTTCCATAGGAAGCGTTCTCCATCGCTACCATCTGGAGATTTGTCTGTTATCAGAGAGGAGTTTGGTGTGTCTTTGCTGGTTTTGAAGATGTAGAGTTTGCATCGGATTTGCTTTCAGATTTCCAAGTTAAGTATGGTTCCGATCAGGGGTTGTGCGAGCTGTGCATTTTGCTCGGGAAAATGTATTTCACCGGGTGCATGTCACTGGGGGAAATTCACTCGCACTACACCGTATATGTGTGTTTTTTGGAAGCGGAAGCGGCTCGAGTTTGTCGTATGGGCATTAACCGTGACAATTGTTTTGTCTTTGTCTAGGAAGTCTTCCTCTTTGGTGTGATCTGAACATTTCTATGTGGCTGGAGAAGAATTTGGCGTGCCTTTGTTTGGAAGATGTGGAGTTTGTGTATTTCTCGCTTTGTGATTTGCAGTGTTCTCTTGTCTTGATGGCTAGTACGAAAGTTCTGAGTTGGCATTGTTAATATTTTCACAGTCCCAATCGGTAGATATGTCAAGTTCATGTACCAAAAATTCAAAATTAATAAAGTTGGTGGTTATTGTGTGTGTTCTAGCCATCAAAGTAACGAGAGGGCACTGTAATGTGCTGTATGTGTTTTTGTTTTGGAGTGTTTTATTATTTGATGTATTGTCATGCATTTGATGTATTGGAGTGCTGTATCATTTGATGTATTGTAAGTGCTGTATTTCTAAGAGTGTAATGTGTAGTTTGAGTCTTGGTGAGATGACTCATTTTGTCATCCAAGTCATAAAGTGCATCATCACTGCAGTGATGATAAACCCTGATGCAGTGCAGTCAAACAGCCGCAAGGCTGACTTTTTTTTTAAACTGTCAGCCTTCCGGCTGTTTCGCTGCACTGCATCAGGGTTGGGACTGTCCCGGACAGTCTTTGACTTAACTTT